>NC_080050.1:1582500-1782500 GCF_026212465.1 Amaranthus tricolor | reverse complement strand
ACACTGGAACCACGATCCTCATTAAAGTTGATGATTTGAGAAGCCGACAATGATTCTTTCCGTCGTGACGTATTCTTGAAAGCATTAAAGGCCTTAGTTTATTTTAATTATGTTATCCCTTTATATATTCTTGTCACATCCTCATTTTTCAGCAGAGATGCTGGCGAAATTTCCACTTACTCACCTTTTCAATTAATCTTTAGTGTTTATTTTAATTTTGTTCCCTTTTCTTTTTATGTAACGCCCGAATTTCCTCCCTTCCTTCACGAAATTTCGTTTAAGGGGTTGGAAATTCAGGGGTGTTACAACACTGATTTCCTCTGCACTCACTAGTTGGTGTTCTTGTTCTATGGCTTTTACTCGTTCTATTATTATTATTCTTGTTTTCTTTTATTGTTATTTTTACTTTATTTTATTTATATATGCATTGTATCTACCTTTATTTTATGTCTAAGGGTCATGCTTGGGCGATACGATGCAAGCTTGCGTAGTTACCTTTAGCCTCACTCGGCCCTAGACGTTGCAAAAACCTTTCTTATTCTTTCTCGAGTCGGGGGACTCTTTGGCCGCGCTCTCCTTTATGGGTATGAGTTGCCGCCATCCTTCCCTCCCCAAACCCTGACCATAGTTTTCTGTGGTCGGGATACACTGGGTATGATGATGATGATGGTGATGATGATTTACTATTATCATAATCAGGTTTTATGAGATCATACATATAAGTATACATTAGATAAAAATACACTAATAGTTTAGGATGCTCATTGGACTATTATTCATTAAGTGTATAGAGTTTATTACATGAATCAATGTGTGTTAATGAATTAAAATACAAATTAAGTCACCTAAGTATAAGATCTTAAAAGTCACCATAAATATGGCATGTATTTGTTCATTAAATCTAACTCTTCAACATTCGAACAATCTCTACACATACTCCACCTAAAATGTAATGATGGGTAGTGATCAATTCGATGCTTGTGGACAAATATTAGAGAAATGACAATTGGCATTCTTAATATCTCCACTTACAGCAGATCATATTGTTCATACCCAATTGCTTAGTAGAATTTACGCTATGAGAGTACGATGCTCTTATATACTCTATTTATATTATTATATGCATGTGCAAAGAAAATATTTCTTGCAATTCTGTTATACACATCTAAACTCCTATACCAGTGACATGGTTTGGGTATTATAAGGGCTCCGCCATAAGTCAGGAGGGAGGCTTTGAGTCACGTTGTGTGTTAGCATTGCATGGTGATGGCAACAAGAAGGTTCTGACGAATTAAGGGTTGAGGTAGCATGGGTAGCACAGGAGCCGAAAGAGGGACATGGCTAGGCATAGATGAGGGAGAGGGGTGGTGGGCTGAACATGGCGTGAGGGAAGGTGGAGGGTATTTTTATTTATTTCTTTTTCATAAAAATTATCTATTATTATATGTTATTATAGAGTAAGTTGCATGAATTGAATGAGTAAATGAATGTCAAGTTCTCCGATGTTCAATGGATATATGAAATCTTGAAAAGAGATTTTTCCTTTGACATTCCCATAATTAGTCCAAACGGAATGGAGCAAATAATTTTGAGGTCCTATTTATTTTTCAATTGTTTCTAAAATTGGGGCCTTTATAATTAAAACAAAAAAGATTTTCTTAAACTTAAATAAAAATTCAACACAATTTTAATCTCTTAAACTTAAATTAAGTTTTCTTCACTAATGTTAAAATGAAAGAGAAAAAAAGTAATATATTAATAACTAATAATAAAAACAATAAAAGTTTGAAGGGTTGAAAATTTTTAAAATAAATTGTTGATTATTTTTATAAATTAAGTTAGTGATAATTGATTATCTGGATGGTAAAGAATTGTTTTGAAAAGGGAGAAAAAAGAGAGAAAAAAATATAATTAATAGGTTTTGAACATATGACTATTGATATATTAAGTAAAACTTCTACCAACTACTCTACTACAATAATATGTTATTCTACTATAACATTTTAATATCAGACGCTTTAGGTTTGGGGGCCCTATACGATTGGACACCTCCACTATCCCAAAACCGCCCCTGAGTCCAAAGGTAATATATAGAAACACTATTTTGCCTCGTGTTGAATCTAACTTCCTAATTTGAACTTTTTTCTAAATTTAATACATTATTATTTTAGTAGACATATGTTCAAATTAATTCACACATGTTAAGTAACAAGTATGGAACATATTTAACTCCAATGATCTAATTTCCTTAAAAAAAATGTGAATCAACTCAACAAAATACTATGCAACTCTTACTAACTATGCTCATTGGATTACCTCAACCAAAGATCCATTTTTGAGTTTTTTTTCTCTTATTTTATGGTAAATTTCAAACTATTTCTTTAGTCTCAATAAATTTGTAATATTTATTATAAAAAATTCTGATATTTTCAACAAATGTTACAAATTCAATAAAACAAAGCAATGTATTTTGAAAAACACAACTTCTAACAATACAAATGACATACAAAATCACTTGTTCTAACACAAGTTATAGAATAGTTTGGGCCTAAGAACAAAAGACCTCTCACAACACAAGTACACAGAAAGATTGAAATAAATAAGATTATTTAGCATTTTAATTCCAGGTATAAGATTGGGATAAACTTATGTCCCAAAATAAGCTTCCGTACGTCCAAGCCTAGCCTCGGGTAAGTCACTGTTAGTAACAGCGACTTAAGGCAAAAAAAAAAAAAAAAAGTTGAAAGTCGCTGTTAGTAACAGCGACTTATACGTGTTTTTTTTTTTTTTTAAATTTAAAAACTAAACTAGCCGTTGTTAATTAGAAAAATAGCCGTTAGAATGTGAAAATAGCCGTTGTAATGTTGTTGTATAAATAGGTCCATCATTTCTTATACTTCATTTTATCCATTCTATATCATTCTTATTCTTTTCCATCAATTGTTAAAGTTAACATAAGGTATTTTGTTAGTTTTATTATTGTAAATGTAAACATTATTTTTGAAACTTCACTAACGTTAATGTATTATATGTATTATGTAGATGTCAAAGGAGCATTGTATTGAAGAGCTTTGTGATTGTGGTTATGAAGTTGAGATTAATACTGATTGGAGCGACTTCGATCCAGGGCGTGAATTTGTTGCTTGCCCTTTCTACTTGGCTGACGGATTAGGATGCACATACTTTCGCTGGACTGCTCCGGAGGGTACAAAATGGCAGAGAGACTTAATAATAAGGCTTGAGAAGGAAAAACAAGAGCTTAAAGATGAGGTATTTAATCTAAAGAGACAAATGGATGATATGGCACATAGGAAAGAAGAGACTGAAAGAATTATGAGAAAGTTAACTAAGCCTTCTTAGTTAGCGACGGTAGTTTAACTTAATGCATGAAGTATGTAATTGGATTTGGATTTGTTGAACTTGCTTGAAATTGTGTTGAATGTTGAATAGCAACATCCTTATTTGAATATGATTGTATGTTTTTGATTAAATTTATGCTGCATTGTTCGCGGAATGATTCATCGCCCAAAAGTTTGAGTAGTTAACATCAATTCACTCATAATAAACGAGTGATACTACAGTAAAAATATATACATGTACATATATGTTACAATTTACACACAAAAGACCAACAGTTACAAATGAGTATGTACAAATGTTCAATAATTACAAAACTATTGCAATGCTAATCCTCCTCCTGTACCCTGTCTAATTGTGACGGTTTACGACGCCTCCTACGATAGTAAGATGCAGTCGCATGACGCTCGGGTAGGGGAGGGGATTGATAGTTTGATGATGTGGCACCCTGTGAGGACCCGACACCGTAGTCCGGACACGTTAAGTCAACCTCCTCAAGATGAACGTCGGGTTGATGAGCAGATGACTCGTACGCGTACGTAGTGGTGTGGGGCGCAGTTACTTCCGGAATGAAGTGTTGAAACTGCGTGCCTTGGAGTATGCCTTGGGAAATCTCCCGTACGGGCTCCTCTTGGGAGGAGCCGATGACTGATGTAATGCCCTGTGCCTGCAGTAAGACTTAATTATTAATGAAATGTTTAAAGTGTAAGTTGTAAGGATAATAATTAAAGTTGAAGAATACTTACAAAGTGTGTCATCGTCGGTGCTGCGGGATTGTACTGGGATGCCGCCAAGATACCTCGTGGTGTCATCCATCGGCGAGTAATGGAGAGGAACCACGGCATGTAATTCGCCGTAGTAGGTGCGCCTGCAGCCTCGATCGGCGCACCTTGGGCAAGCAGATCTAGCCTGTGCTCCCAACGAGCGACATGCCGCCAGTTGACCTCTAGCCAGTTCTTGGGATCCCGACCCTTGCGAGAGTGGTGGAGCTCCGCTTCTGTGTCGCATGGAGGCGGGATGCCCTGTACCATCCCAAATTGGCGCAGTACGCGCTCAGGGAGATGCACTTCGACCATGTCGAAGCAGATCAGAGGTACAGATGCTCTCCACGCCCCTGACAATATGCCCGAGTGCTGAGGTAATGCAGCGTATGCCTCAGCGGGATAAGGGTCCCATAGAAACTAAACGTGAAAATTCGATTAATAAATTACTCAATTTGATACTTATAAAACAAGTTGTGGTGAAGTTGTTACCTGGTCAGCACGTAATAGATCGAGCTGATCGCGGTAGAACCCCACGCCCGATCCAGTGTGGGTCCTTGATCGTCTTTCAAAGGACCACCGCGATCCATATGGCACATGCGGGGGAGGAAGCAGTGGTGGCGCAAATGCACCACGACCCACACTCCTCATCGGTTGACCAATGAGAACATGCTCCCATGCCCAAAGCTAAGAATTACCATTATAAGTAAGTAAAAGAGGTACAGCAATATTATTACCTGTAGAATAAGCATTATAACTTATTATTACCTGTAGAATAATCAGGGGACCAGCGATCTCCTTCACGTTCTTCTGTGAAGCTTCACAAAGTCTCCTGTACAGATACGCTAGGGCTGCCGAACCCCAGCTGTACCCGGAGATGACCTCCCATGGCGCATCAAGCAACGTCAAGTACAATAGTTGTACTCGGTTGCCAGTCTTGTCGGAGAACAAGACAGCACCAATCAGATAAACTAGCGTATCTCTCAATGGTGGCGTCATCAGCACCTTTAGGGAGTTGCGAGAAGTTTTGTGCAAGCCATGTTACACGCAGGCTACTCCCTTTGGTTACCTCAGCCGGAGGTCGCACTCCTAATACTCTTTGGACTTTGTCTTGCCAGCTTTCGAACTGGCGTGCATCGATGCACACGGCATGTCCCTCGATGGGAAGCCGTGTAAGAACAGCTACGTCAAGTAACGTGACGGTAGCCTCACCTATAGGTAGGTGGAAGGTATGAGTCTCCTGGCGCCACCGCTCGACTAAAGCCGTGAGTAGCGCCCGATCGACTCTCCCGTACGCGATGCCTGGTGTATATGGTTTCCGTATCGGACACCTAAATCAAAATATTACGTTAGCTTCAATTTAAAGTATTATGAAGTAATAATTTCAAAAGGGGTAAGCTCAATGACTTATACATCCCATAGCACACTGCTCCTGTGACTCGCCTGCATCGTAAGGACACTAGGGTCCAGAGGGCCTGGAGCTGCTGGATCCATCTCTCCTGCAATTAAATAATAAGTAAGCCTTATGTAATCTACAATTATTTAAGAAGTACTGAAAATGTGTATTTGTTTGTTATATAATCCTTACTTTATATACTCAAATATATATACTATTTACCTTGACGTGCAAGTTCTAGTATTATGACCGTCAATACCACACTGTCGACAAGCGTTGCGTCTTCGCGATCCTTCGTCCATCTCATTCGCGATCCTCCTGGACTTAGGTCTTCCTAATCCACGAATGTGATCTGGATCGTGTAACACCTCAACACCGGTGTATTGAGGCCATGCCCTCTTATCAATTAACGGCAAGAATATGCATTCATACGTGTTAACATAGCTCTGGGTCTTGTAGTAGGAGTCCACAAATCGCTCATAGGATAAGCGTCGTTTAATGCATACGGCAAGAACATGAGAACAAGGTAAGTGAAATATGGACGGTTTGTTACAAGTGCATTTCATCTCGCTCATATCCACACTTTGTATTTTACCACCCTTGGCCGATCCTCTATTACCACGCCCAGTCTTAACTTGGAAAAGGCCTCGTCTGTAGTCAAATGCGATGATCTCATGGTAGTTTGCCTTCTCGGTGTTACGGGTGATAATTCTAGTGGTGTGTGAAGTGTACTTGTTTCCCCCAATTAACCACGCGTTTGCATTCTCGCGTCTTTTTACAAAATAATCATTAACACGATAGAAGGTAAACTCCACAAGAGTAGTTATCGGCAAGAAACGCACACCCTTCATCACGTTATTGAATACTTCGGCCAAGTTCGTATTAGTAACACCGTACCTATACCCTCCATCGTGACATATTGACCATTTAGACATATCACCAACTTCATCAATCCAAAAAAGTGCTTCACGATTAACAACACCAATGGCCTTCAATCCCTCGACGACTATATTGGGTTGTCTTTGCTCTGCAGTCCTACCAAACATTTTCTTCAACTTCACATTACCCATTAGACGATTGAAGTTGCTTAACAAATGCCTCAAGCAAAACCTATGATGGGCGTTTGGAGGTTGCCATTCCGGCTCCTCCATAGTTGCTAGAATGCCCGCATGCCTATCGGAAATAACGCATAACCCTGGACTATGCATTCTTTTTCGACCAAAGCAAAGGCAAGCGGGAATATTCCCTTGTTCCCATCTTGGGCAATCGCAGTCAACAACGTATGGCGATACTTACCATACAAATGTGTTCCGTCAATGGCAATAACGGGTTTGCAATACTTAAATCCCTCAATACTAGGTTGGAAAGCCCAAAACACGCGTTGGAAAGTTCTAATACTAGGACGGACATACACACCAACATCATTATCTTCCTTAAAGAACCACTCAACTACGGTACCGGGGTTTGAAATTTGCAGTGCCTTCAGGAAGCGTGGAAGAAGAGGATAAGAATCTTCCCACGTACCATAGATGGAGAGAAGGGCTTGCTGTTTAGCACACCAAGCCCGCTTATAGGTCACTTCCACACCGAATTGGTCTTTGACCATTTGCCGGACAACAGAAACCTTAATTGATGGGTCTTGAGCAACACAATTTCTAATACGATTGTTAATCACGGAAGATGTCAAATGAATGTGCCCAGCTGACACGTTTTCAGTACTTAAAATACAACCCCCGTGCCTCCCTTTATAAGTAATTATCTCCCATGACGGTGAATAGGAGGTCTTCCTAGCCCTAAGCCTCCAACCACACCCTCTCTTACACTTCAACGTGAGCACGGTTTGATTTGAAGTCTCAGTTCTGTACTCAACGTTCTTACGAATATGATACAATCTAACAGCGTCTAACAAGGCATCCTTGTTGTCAAACATCATACCCTTTTGAAACTCTCCTTCGTCGGTGTAGGTTGTATCACAATCCCAAGACCTCCAAGAGTTGTCCTCAATGTGTTCATCTAGAGGGGGAACCAGTGCATAGGGTGTAGGGGCAACGATTGTTGGAATGTTTCCTAAAGTCATGTCATTAGCTAGAGCCTCCTCGTCAATACCAACATCATCCTCAGAAGGAGCTTCAACGAATTCATTACTCTCACTAATAACATCATCCCAAGGCTCATTTGTATCTTCTAAGTTACAAGTATCATCATTTGTCACTTGAAATTGAAGTTGATTGGGTTCGTTAGAAGGATAAGAGGAAGATGGCATAAAGGGATTTTGGGTTTCTTGGGTAGGGAAGGGCGTATGAGAAGGAACAGAAGGAGTTATATTCATAAATGCATTTGTTTCCACTACGTTCACATCTTCGTTCCCTAGGGGTACCTCTTCTACATATAACTCTAAAGAAGGACTAGGGGTAGACCTTGAATACTCTCACATTGCATCTATAGCCTCCGCATCCTCAACCGGAAAAGCTAACAAATCTCCACTCAGATTGTATTTAAAACTTAAATTAATAGTACTTCTTGTAGTGTCAATGCCAATCCTAGAGCATATAAAATGTTTAAATTCATTCAAATCCATGTATGAGTTGCATGCAAACAGTTTACGTTTTCCCCCAACATACTTAACATTATTACTAGTTGATCGAATTGAACCATTCCAAAAGCATACAACGGTGACACGAAACGAAGCCATTTCTACAACAACACATAAAAAATCAACATCACCATCAACTTCATAAATATATGACCACTATACATTTTACATTCAACTAATAATTCTGGAACAAACTTTTAAAAGTGAGGATCAATGTAAATAACAACTACATTTGACATAATCGTAGAGCTCAAGTGTAAATGCCCACTACACATGACATACATTTTAAATTCACCACCAAATGAAAAAATTTATAATAAAAACGAACCTCAATTAGCTGTAGATCAAGAAGAATTACGTAATTGGAAGCTTGTCAACCTACATTAATGTGAAAATTGATTAAAACACAACAAACCCTAATTTTTCGAATATTGAAAAAAAACCAAAAAAAATTACCTTAGATCGATCTAAGAAGACTACAGCACTAATTACTGGTACAAACTTGAAACTTGATGACCTTAGTTGAAGGAATGAAGATCCTTACAAGGTTGGAATGAAGAAGGAGAAAGTAGAGAATTGCGGGAGAAAAAGTAAATCGCGAAATGAAGTGAGGAAGAAGAAGGATTCTGGAAAAATATAAAGCTATAAGTCACTGTTAGTAACAGCGACTTTCAACTTTTTATTTTTTTTTTTTTTTTGCCTTAAGTCGCTGTTACTAACAGCGACTTACCCGAGGCTAGGCTTGGACGTACGGAAGCTTATTTTGGGACATAAATTTATCCCAATCTTATACCTGGAATTAAAATGCTAAATAATCTTATTTATTTCAATCTTTCCAAGTACACAACCATATTTTTTCACACTCCGATTCAAAAGGAATAAAAGCCCTTTTACCATCTGTCTCCTGGAAAAAATGTTATCTACTGGTGTCGCATCTTTGCCACTACAATTTGGGAGCACTCCACTCCCAAACCAGAACCCATCACCTTCATTCTTCTACCCATCTCAAAAGCTCCATGAAAAATCCCCAATTAATGTACATTATAATTTTCCTAATAAAATTAATCTCTCAAAATTACTCATATTTAATGTAAATTGCTCTTCCAGCAGCCAAGGGTTGGGTTCATCACCTGATCAAAATATTTCTCCGGAAGGACAAAAACAGGTTTCTCTCTATCCTTAGCTGCTAGATTTGTTATCAATGATTCTTATTGTTAATTTTTATTTCAGGAGCAAAAAAATGTGGGATTTTAAGAGAAATGGAAGGTAAACCCCCCTTCTGCAATACTCTCCCACACACAAAGAAAGGAAAAACATGGGAAAAAAAATTCAACTAAAATACCAACTTTAGTTAATCTTCTTTCATTAGTCCTAATTAGGCGGGTTCAATGGACCGGGTTTAAGTAAAAACGGGCCGGGCCGAACCGAATAAGGATCCTTTAAAATTAATATGGGATTTAAAAGGGCCGGGCTTTCAAAGCTCAGTCCGGCCCAACCCAGTCCATTTTTACAAAAAAAATTTATTTTAATCTCCAATTATCAATTTATAATAATTAAATTACCATTTATAATAAGTAGATAGAAAAAATATTAATAATTTCATTAACATTGTCATTTATAATATCCGTTATTGAGCCCTTTTATAGCCTGTTTTATTTTAATTATAATATAGCCCATTTTCAGTCCAGCTCTTACAAAGCCCTTCCAGAAACGGGCCGGATAAGAGCTCAAAATGGGGCCCAGCCTATTGATTTCAGAGCTTTGACTATTGCTTAAAAATTTGTTTGAGTTGGTTTCATTATATCAGAAGCCAACCTGACGAAACGTCACGGGAAGTGTAATATTTAGGGCCACATACGAAGAAGGTGTTGGTCTCTTGACAAGTCCCTACTATTATGAGGATACAATTGCAGAATATTCGATTAGTAGTAGAGTTTATCCAAAGTGAAACTTCTATTAATCTATTAATCAACAAAAAAATTGGGATAATTACTGTAAAAAGATTCCCAGAGATAAAAATTAGTACTTTTGAAGTTTGGATACCCATAAGCAAATTTTTGTGATAAAGATTTGATCTTAATGTACATTATACATACTTATATTTGGAAATGGGATACGCAAATTCAACAAAGATGAGTGCTTAACTGGCAAAGTTAGGACTGGCAGCTGTGCTTGCTTATGGGTTGTTTGATGGAGTCACTTACAACACTTTCTTTGTAATGTCATTCTTTGGATATGAGAAGAGCACTGGCAAGAATCCTGCAGCTAATTTCAAAGCACTTATTGGGGTATTTCCTAAACTTAATTTCAGCTTACTCTACTCCTATTAGTATCAGTATGTAACTGTTTAGCATTGTTTTTGTTTTAGAAGTTCTGTGCTTATTACAATTGTTAATCATCTGAGGTTGTTGTTGTAAGTGATATATATATATATATATATATATATATATATATATATATATATATATATATATATATATATGCTTCTTTGGGTGCTATACTGTACTACCTCCATCCTATGTAATTGGCTACATATTCCATTTTGGCTCATCCATTAGAATTGCAGCAATTCTAATTTTGGCTATGACGGTATGACCCCAAACTCTCTCTTTAATTGTCAGCTACACGTTTAACTTGTTTTTCATCCCATCTACACATTTCAAATACTTTGTTTTAATGTACCTGGCCTAACCAAACTATAAAACTAACAAAGTAACTTTATGTACTTGTTGCAATCTCCATGGGAAGGAGGCGTACTATGTATGGCACTGCGTGGCTAGTGTGCTTAATTGGGTCAATCCAAGTTTATAATTTATGATTTGTTATGACTTATTTGCCACTTTACTTGCTTCCTTTACTATGGGTTTTTGGAGTTATGGGGACTTGAGTCCACAATTAAGGGTGTGAATAAGTGTGCTTAATTATGTATCTTAATGAATGAGATTTATGGGAGCATTTAAGGTGAGCCTTAATCATTTGTGTAATGGTGAGACTAAAGAGTGATCAATGTTCTTAATGAAGAAGTGCAGAAGTCGGATTCTGTAGCAAGGTGCTCGAACAAGGCATTAGAAGAATGACCCTTGACTTGAACGAAGCAGCAGATTAGAAGAAGTCAGTAAATGCCAGATGAACAGTGCTCAAACAAGCACCTTAGTTGCTCGAACGGGCACTTAGCCTGCATCAATCAAGTGAATGAAAGAAACTTCTGCTTGAACAAGCACAAGCTCGAATGAGCAGCTTCGTGCAGGTGTACTGATCTTCGATTGTTGGTATTCCAAGGGTGTTATTGCTTCATTTATTCGTGGCTTTTCTTACGTAACTCATTAAGTAATTAGTCCTTAAAAATAGGAGGCTCATATACTCATAGTAAATAATCTTAACATTCTAACCCCTAAGCCTAAACACATAGCGTAATTCTTCTCTTATCTCTAGTGTAATTCATCCATTGTAAAAGTTCTTTGAACTCCATTGTTATAGTATCAACTAAGGAAACTACACACCATTGAGGGCGTAGCCCTAGTTGGGTGAACCTCATAAATTTTTGTCTTGTTCTTTATTGCAATTTATTTCCTATATACATTGTCAAATTCATTGATAGAGTAATTTGTTCATCAAGCAACTTCATACTTTCAATCTTGGTGATATTAGAGATAAAGTTTCATACTTTAAGCCCTAATATAGCATGCATTTCAATTGGTATCAGCATCAAGTCGTTTTTGTGGTATTCGGGATTGAAATTTTGGTGAAACATGTCTACAATGATACTAAACATTGAAAAGTTCAATAGGAGTGTCAACTTTGGCTTGTGGCAAGTCAAAATGAGAGAAATATTGATCCAAATGGGGTACATAAAGCCCTTGAATGGCATGAGTGAAGCTAGATGGGAAGATATAGACACGAAGGTTCTATCGGCAATTTAATTGTGCCTTGCAAATGAGGTATTGAGAGAGGTTGTCAAGGAGACAACAACCAAGGGGATATAGAAGAAATTGGAGTCTCTTTACATGGCAAAGAGTGTAACCAATCGATTACTCTTGTAGAGTAGACTCTACGATTTTTGCTTGGAGGAAGGTAAATCCTTAAAACCGCATCTTTATGAGTTTTACTAAATTATGATGGATTTGCAAAACATTGAGGTAAAACATGATGATGAAGGCTTGACTATCTGTTTGTTGTGTTCATTATTTCCATCTTACAAGCATTTTAGGGAGATCTCACTTTAGGGTAGGGAAAATTTGAGTAATAATGATGTGAAAAATGTCTTTACTCAAAGGAATTTGATCGATTTAACATTGTCACATAAAGCACTGGATGACTCAAATGATGGTTTGTTTGTAATCGGTAGGTCATTTAGGAAAGGTTCTACTAGTGGTAGTGGGAACAAGGGCAAAGAAAGGTCGAAGTCTAGAGGGCCAAACAAAAATAAAATTTGCAATCATTGTATACTTAAAGGACACATCAAGAAAGATTGTTGAAAGTGGAAAAAGAAAAATAGAGGTCCAGGGATGGAACTAGCAATGTCGATGCTAATTATGATGATGGTAGTGTCTTAGTAGCCACACATGAGTACAAGGGTAGTGATGCGTGGATTCTTGACTCAGGATGTTCATCTCGTATGACACCCAATGAAAGTGTGAAAGAAGAAAATGTGACCATGGGAAATAATACAACTTGTAAGGTGGTTGGAGTTGGGAGTGTGCAAATGAAGATAAGGCACGTTGATGGATGGTGAGAACATTGTCATAGGTAAGGCACGTTCCGAGTTTGAAGAAAAATTTGATCTCATTGAGAACCTCTGATTAAAATGGGTGTAGGATTAGTTGTGAAGGTGGTGTCATGAAGGCATTAGAGGGTCATTAGTTGTGATGAAGGGGAAGATGAATGGGAATTTGTATGCTCTTGATGGTTCAAGTATCTCCGGCTCAGTGAACGTCTCCACAAACACTATGTCCGATCAAGAGACCAAGCTTTGGCACTTGAAGTTAGGTCACATGGGTGAAAGGTGTATGCATGAATTATGTAAGCAAGGGTTGTTTGATGAGAAAAAGTTTGGAAATCTTGGATTTTGTGAATAATGTATTTATGGAAAACACAAGAGAGTGAGTTTCAAACTGGCAATCCACAACACTAAAGAAATACTTGATTATCTTCATTCCAAATTATTGAGGTCTTTTAGGAAGGCTTCACTTGGTGGTTGTAATTATTTGTTAACTTTCATTGATGGCTTCTCAAGGAAGGTTTGGTGCTACTACATAAAATATAAAGATGAAGTATTTGATGTCTTGGATTGGAAGAAGATGATTGAGAAAAACACTGAAAGGAGGATCAAGACATTAAAAAATGATAATGGTCTTGAATTTGTTGATGGGAAATTTTTTCAATATTGTTCGAAAGAAGGTGTTGTAAGGCATAGAACATGTGCCGGAAGGCCACAACAAAATGGTGTTATGGAGACAATGAACAAGACAATGTTGGTGAGGGCAAGGTGTATGCTAAACCAAGCAAAATTAGGGAAGCATTTTTGGGCCGAAGCAGTGGCTATGACATTTTACTTGATTAACCGATCACCCTATACCGCCTTAAAGTTCAAGTCTTCACAAGAAGTGTGATACAACACTCTGATAAATTATTCTAGTATTAAAGTCTTTGGTTGTCCGGCTTACATTCATGTGAGGGATGGGAAATTATAGTCTAGAGCTAGAAAATGCATATTTATGGGGTATGGAGAGGTTGTAAAAGGGTATAAGATTTGGGTATGAAAAATCCAAGAGAATAATACCTCTAAGGATGTTTTATTTGATGAAAACATCATGTTATTTTCTAGTGTAGAAAAACCCTTGACTAATGATGTAGATACTCCCGATGATGCACAAGAGGAGGTTCAACATCCCAATATTGAACAAAAAGATGATGATGATGTTCAACAAGAGAGGTCATCTCGTTTGCCAACTCCAAGGCAAAAGAGGAAGAGTGTGGCTCCAAGAAGTTATATTGAAAAATGCAATCATGTTGTTTATGCTCTGAACTTGGCTAGTGAAGTAGAAGGGGTGAATGAATCTAGTACGTATATAGAGGCTAGGCCTCAAATAACTCAAGTAAGTGGTTGATTGCTATAAAACAAGAGATGGAATCTCTTGCCAAGAACAAAACGTGGGATATTATTAAAGCACCTAAAAAGAAGATTGTTTGGTGCAAGTGGATATTCAAGATGGATGAGGGTCCTTCTAATAGTGTTGCCCCCATCTACAAAGCTAGGGTAGTTGCTAAGGGATACTCTCAAGTTGAAGGTGTTGATTTTCAAGAGGTACTCTCACTGTTGGTGAAGCACTCTTCAATAAAGGCGCTACTTTCTTTGGTAGCTATGGAGAAATTGGAGTTACATCAATTGGATGTAAAGACGTTTCTTTATGGTGAATTGGAAGAAGGAATATTGATGAAGCAACCGAAAGGTTTTGAGGTCGCCGGTAAGGAAGGGCATGTGTGTCTTTAAAAGAAATCATTGTATGGGTTAAAGTAATCGTCAAGACAATGGTATAAAAGGTTTAATTCTTTATGATCACACATGATTTTACAAGAAGTTCTTATGAGAGTTGTGTTTATCTTAAGAAACTTGATAATGGTTCTTTATTATATTTGGTCTTATATGTTTGATGATATGCTAGTTGCATGTGGTGATTTGTTTGAGGTGGAGAACTTGAAAGAGTTGCTTTCAAATGAGTTAGATATGAAGGATCTTGGTGTAGCTAAGAAAATACTTGGGATGGAGATCATGAGAGATAGGACTAAGGGTGTCTTGTACCTTAGTCAAAGGAGGTATATTGAGAAGATTGTGCAACGCTTTTCTATGGGTGATGCTAAAAGTGTTAAATTAGGCTGGACTTATTGTGAATGCCAGCATATTAACGGGGGGACACAAGTGCACACACTTCATAAGCCAAGGAGATATATACCATCCCAAAACCATATGGCAATGGGAAGAAGGTCTCTAATAGCTTATAAAGCGTGCACACCATTTTCAATTTATCGATGTGGGATAACTCATCCCAACACCCCCCTTCACATGCGAACCCCCGTCAAGTTCGCATGTGGGAGTAATCAATTAGGGTAGGAACGCCATTCTTTTAGAACCTACCATTTTTAAATTGTTGATCGAACCATCGGCTCTGATACCATGTAGATTTGACAATAATTGAATTTCTGGTTTATCAAAGTACAGTTTCTGTTTTTTTTTCTTGTTTATTACAAAGTATTATATTCTATATATACATGAATACAGCACCATTCAATTATAGTAACTGACAAAATGTAACTGCTGTAACTGCAATGTAACCGCTGTAACTGCAATGTAACTGCTGTAACTGCATAATAACTGCATAATATAAACATCCTTTCCCATAGGGTTTGGATCCGAAAAGGCATCATCATCTACCGTTTCTTACCTTGCAAATGGCCGATTTATCAGATTTATCAGAAGAGCAAACACAGCAAACCCTAATGTCAATGGAACAGATGGAACAAATGTTTCAGATGTTCCAGAAACTCAACAAAGCAAATAATCAGACTAAAAATCCAACATCACTCAAAATTTCAGAGAAACTTACATATCACAATTATACAAAATGGTGCAAGTTAATGCACGTCGCAATTGGAGGTCGGGGGCGGCTCAGCCACATCACTGCCGGACCCCCACCACCGTCAGACCCAAATTATATCCAATGGGAACAAAGAGATGCCATGGTCATAGCATTGATAATTGAAAACATAGATGGAGATATCGTAAATCAATTCCTGGACTACACAACAGCACACAGCCTATGGCAAGGGATTGAAACTCTTTTAGGATGTGGTCGGGACGAACTGCAAATTTTTGATTTGAGTTCAAAGGCAGCGACATTAAGGCAGGACAATGATACTATTGAAGGATACTACGGTAAACTCAACATACTATGGAAAGAAATTGATCGGAGAATGCCAAATCCAATGACATGCCCACAGGATATAACAGAATTCAACAAATACATCCAAAGACAGCGACTTTATCAATTCCTCACGGGGATTAACGACAACCTAGACAAAGAAAGAAGGGAAATTCTTAATAGTGAACCGTTACCAATGGTGGAGACAACCTATGCATCAATTAGAAGGGAGATCACACGCCGGAAAATTATGAACGGCGTCTCATCACCGGGGACTCGTCCCTCAGAGATTGGATCGGGATTAGCCACGAGAAACAAACCTTTCCAAAGAAGCCGAGAAGAGGATGACCGGAGGAAACTCCGATGCACTCACTGTGGTGGTTCCAGGCATACAAAGGAGGGTTGCTTCAAACTTGTGGGGTACCCTTAGTGGTGGGACGATCTACAGAAAAGGAGAGCCGCCACCAAGGCACCGGCAAGCCGGACCGGCGGCAAGGCTAACCTTGGTACTACCGATCAACCGACATCATGTCTAAAATCAGGTGAACCAGAAGGATGGAGCAAAGGGGAAGGAGAAGTGACCGTAACTACAGAACAGGAGGCCAACAATGGTGAGAAACGGGAATGGGAAGAGAAAGGAACAGTAGCCGTCAAGCAAGGGAAAGGGAAAGGGACGCCCAACCCTAAATGTCCCACCACCCCCTTTTATAACCATCAAACCCTAAATACTCCTCCCTCACAATCTTCCGACCCAATTTCCATCCCCAGGCCCAATAACTCTTCTGGCCCACAAAACACCAATTCCAAAGGGCTCCTTAGTCATAACACAAATTCTCAATGGATATTTGACTGTGGGGCAACCGATACGATGACCTTCGACCTCAGTGATTTTTTATCCACCCATCCTACTAACCGAACCCATATCCGGATGGCTAATGGAGATTGTGTACCGGTTGCCCACGCTGGAGCAGTCAATATCTCTCCCTCTCTTCATCTTAAAAATTGTTTACTCATTCCCACTTTGTCTCATAAATTATTGTCAGTTAGCCAGTTAACCAAGGACTTAAATTGTACTGTGACTTCTTTGAACAATCTCCTTACTTCACCCAGCCTCAATCTCAGGGGGAAATTATGAATGAGGATCTCAGCTGGTTGATTCATCCCTTGGCTGACAGTCGAGCTCCCAAAGAGCAAGTAGGTACTACCATCGATATTGCCACCGACATTGTTACTGAATCATCACCTCAGACTACCACTCCAGTCCCTGAGCATCCGGCCGAACAAGAGGTAACACCGAGTCCTACTGCTCCTTTCATTGATATATCCACTGACCATATTGTGCCAAGTAGTAGTGTGATCCCCAGGAAATATAATCTGCCCCCTCGAAGTACAAGAGGAATGCCTCCTAAGCGGTATGATCCTGAGTATGAATCCCAGAGATCCCGATATCCTATTGGTAGACCGGGTGATGAACAACTATCACAAACAGTTGTTGCCTTCAATGCATCCCTTTATTCCAGTACTATTCCGCAAACCATTGAAAAAGCCCTCCAAGAACCAAAGTGGAAGCAAGCTATGGACGAAGAGATCATAGCTCTCCAGAAAAATGGAACGTGGGAGAAGTGTAGATTACCAGATGATAAGAAGACGGTTGGCTGCAAATGGTTTTTTCAGTCAAGTATCATGCTGATGGAACCATTGAGCGGTATAAGGCAAGGCTTGTTGCTAAAGGGTACACACAAACTTACGGGGTAGACTACTCGGAAACATTCTCACCTGTGGCTAAAATTGATACCATTCTGGTCCTCTTCTCAGTAGCAGCAAATAAAGAGTGGCCTCTGTTTCAATTTGATGTAAAAAATGCCTTCCTACATGGAGAGATTGAAGAAGAGGTATACATGAAGCCACCTCCCGGGTACACAGATAAGTTTAGCCAAGGAGAGGGGTGTCGACTTAATAGAGCTCTATACGGCTTAAAACAATCCCCTAGAGCGTGGTTTAGGAGATTCACTACAGCAATGAAGAGATTTGGCTACAAACAAAGCAACTCAGACCATACTCTATTTCTCAGGAGGAGTGGAAACCAAATTACATGCCTCGTGATCTATGTAGATGATATGGTGATTACCGGAAACGACTCCAAGGAAATTGATCGACTCAGGAGCAAATTATTCCAAGAGTTTGAGATGAAGGATTTGGGACAACTGAAATACTTCCTTGGAATAGAAGTCCTAAGATCAAGGAAGGGGATATTCATCAATCAGAGAAAGTACATTTTAGATCTCTTAGCAGAAACAGGCATGTTAGACTGTAAGCCAGCAGATACTCCTATGGTAGCTAATCATGGTCTACAAATTGTTGAAGGGGCAGAAGTGGCAGATCAAGATCGTTATAGAAGGATGGTGGGAAAACTGATCTATTTATCCCACACGAGACCCGATATTGCCTACGCAGTAGGGATTGTGAGCAAGTTCATGCATCAATCTCAAGTGGAACATATGGCAGCAGTCTTGAGGATCCTGAGATACTTAAAGGGAACTAGTAATAAAGGAGTTTTTTACTCAAAGAATAATAATCTTGATCTTATTGGTTATACAGATGCAGATTGGGCTGGTGATCGGGACGACAGGAAGTCTACCTCATGGTACTTTACTCTTGTAGGGGGTAATCTAGTCACTTGGAAGAGTAAGAAACAGAAGGTAGTTGCTCTGTCTAGTGCTGAAGCAGAATTCAGAGGGATAGCGAAAGGAGTTACAGAAATTCTGTGGATCAGGAAACTTCTAGGAGAGCTAGGCTTTCACCAGACACAGGCAAGTCTTCTATATTGTGATAACAAAGCAGCAATAAGCATCTCCGAAAATCCAGTCCAACATGATCGAACGAAACATGTAGAGATCGATCGACACTTTATCAAGGACAAACTAGAAAGCAAGGTCATCCGTCTCCCTTTTATTAGATCTAAAGACCAACTAGCTGACATTCTCACAAAAGCAGTTTCATCAGAGGTCTTCAATAGCACTTTATGCAAGTTAGGCATCGGTAATCCCACGACCTAACTTGAGGGGGAGTATGGGAAAGGACGTTTATATTATGCAGTTATTATGCAGTTACAGCAGTTACATTGTAGTTACAGCGGTTACATTGCAGTTACAGCAGTTACATTTTGTCAGTTACTATAATTGAATGGTGCTGTATTCATGTATATATAGAATATAATACTTTGTAATAAACAAGAAAAAAAACAGAAACTGTACTTTGATAAACCAGAAATTCAATTATTGTCAAATCTTCAAAAAGTGTATCCACTCCTCTTGCTTCCCATTTCAAATTGTCCAAGAGTTGTGTCCGGAAACAAAAGAAGAGGAAGACCAAATGGCAAAAGTTCCTTACACTTGCGTTGTTGGTAGTGTTATGTATGCTATGGTATGTTTGAAGCCCGACATTGCTCATGCCGTTAGTTTGGTGAGCAGATGCATATCTAATCCGGGTAAGGGATATTGGGAAGCACTAAAATGGTTGTTAAGGTATTTGAAGGGTACTTCAAATGTGTGTCTAGAGTATGGGAGATATTTAAGCGGGTTGACAGGGATTTATGACTTTGATTATGGAGGTGATTCGGATGCTAGAAAGTCTACTAAGGGGTTTGTTAACATAGGTGGATAGACAATGAGTTGAAAATCATCGCTCCAAGATGTGATCGCCATGCCAACAACCGAAGCATAGTACATAGAAGATCCAATCACATCGATATAAAGTACAACTTCTTTCAAGATGAGGTTGAGCAAAAGAAATTGGGTTTGGTGAAGATTGTTACCGAAGATAACTCGGCCGACATAATGACAAAGAAATTGTGCACTATCAAGTTCATATTGTGTGGACTTGGTTAGTTTAGCTCCTTGTTTGATATGATGCCCTTTGGGGCATGTATGGTGTGTTAGTTGTTTTTGAATATTATGTATGCTTGTTAGATGGAGTGTGTTGGAGAATGCTTTAACTTGGGTGAACTCAAGTCAAGGTGGATATTATTTGAGTTATGGCGGACCATTAAAGGTGTGAAATTAAGTTTGCTTGATTATGTATATTAATGCATGAGTTAATGGAACATTGAAGGTGAGCTTTGAAGGAGATTGTGTGAACTGCTGTTGATTAAAGTTGAGCTTCGGTAGCAGATTGTGTGAACTACTGTGTTTCTCTATTGCAGCTTATCTTATGACAAGAGTTGAGACTAAATTGTACTCATTCCTAGGAAGAGGAAAAAAAAAAAAAAAAAACTACTTTTTCATACACAACAAGAATGAAATTAGAATCCGTAATGGAACTTTAAATTGAAAAGCTCAGGCTTGGTGTTGTACTCATAATCCAGTAATTGGCTGCCAAAGAGGCAGTTATAATGGCATTTTGCAAGGAGTTATACTATGTACAAACAAATAATAAGAAGCCTTTAAAGATAAGAAATATCCCTTTTGAATTTCAGTTCCGATTACTCTGTTAGGAGCTCATATTTGCTCTCCACCAAGTATTTTAGCTTGAATTTCCGCATTTGAAGCCAAGAAGTTTTTAAATTAAAGTGCTAAAGTTGTGAATTTCTTTATAAGTCAATATTGTGTCGTCAATTTTTCCTATTGGATACAGCTCAAGTGACTTGAGCCAAAATTCCCGATTTGTATTTTGGTGCATCAGCACTTGCTACTTGTGCTTCTAGCTTTGTATATATATGAATACTAACAGTAAAAGTTTAGTGAACAAGTGAAACTGGTCCTCAGCCCAGAGGTATATTTGTAAATGTTTCTAGTTTGTGTTTATAATCCTATAAAGCTTTCATGTAAACATGGAGGATATATTTGTGAACATTTCCTATTTGAATAAAGTTTTTCAACCCCTTGAAGGCTTCAAAAAGTATTGATCACAATGTTACTTCTAAAGACTGATTGACAAAGTTCTTTCCATTACCGTAGTTTTTGTTATTAGTTAAAGTGAACTATGATGAAGTACCATTAATGTTGTTACTTATTACTTATTACTTATCACTCTACCCCTTTGAGTTTGCAGTATAGACCTCAATAAGCTCTCACATTGGTGGTTCTCGGCCCATTAAGATGTTCAACCGCCTAGTGCCTCCAGAAAACAAGGGCCTCATATATTAAAAAATTCCCTGTAGTTCACTTCATCAGTTAAATGTAGCTCAGTTGGTAGCATGTTTCCTGTGATATTTTTGGACAAGGGTTTGAAACTTACTAATGTTAAATTTTAGTTCTATTATACCTATTTGATAATAAGAACTACTTTTTGTTTACTTTTGTAGTTATATTTGATATTTGAGTCTTCAGTTAATTTTTATTGTTAAATATTTTGATGGTATATATCTAGTTATTTGGTACCGTACTCAACAATATAGCATAATTTTTTCTTCGTTCAATTTTTAATTGGTTAACAAAGAGTCTTAATTTTCTAAACATAAAATTGTAAATAGGGCTTATACTCTTTGCTCCGCCCCTAAGCTCTCACATATTTGAGTCATGGTGCAAGCACGAACAATACTCACATTTGAAACTTTCACCTGTATGGCTTGATAATTTTTTCTACCAAATAGAAGTAAATTGTTGGGCAAAAGCTCACATTACATCTGAAATTGGTGTATGGTTGAGTTCATAAGTGGGCTTTGAGTATTTGAAGGCACAAGTGTCCCAATAAAGGCCTAATTTTTTATGTACTCTCTCACATTATAATGAGATTGTTTTATACCAAAAGAACATGCAATTAAATAAAAGAGTTGTGAAATGATAAATGACAATTTATTATAGGATCTACATGTACTTTGTTTTGCTCCTACTTAATTTGAAACCCATGACTCCAACTTTTGACTCCATCATTCAGACTTACCATATACCTCCTCTCTGGTCTCATCTAACAAAACCATGTCATCAGCTAACAACATGCACCAAAATAATCCCGTTGTATTGATCGAGTTATATTATCTAGGACCATTGCGAAAAGAAAGGGGCTCAGGGTCGAGCCTTGATGAAGGACAATTGTAATTGAAAAATCCTCTATTGCCCCTCCACATGTCCTAACATTCGCATTTACTTCTCGATACGTATCATGCACTATATTAATGTATTTCTTGGGAATGACCTTCTTCATCATTATCAATCAAAGTACTTTGAAGAGTCATCATTTGATTCTTACGGGTTACATGGTCGTTTCATTATGAGTCTTACTTTGACTTGTATCTCAAGGTCTTGGTAGGCAGTTCAAAGTGCAGCAGAATTCGTCCTTGTGGGTCCAAGTGAGCTACGGTTTTTCATACTATAAAAGGGGATGTTTATTTAAATTTTTACCTAAAATAAGCCAGTCAAAATCAGTCTTTAATTAGCCTAAAAAATGGAAGATTCATAAGGATATTATTTCCTCATTTTTTCGGTAAATAAATATGGCAAGTTTTCTTTCCGTTCTTTTTCATTTTCTGAATTGTTCCTTCATTATGGCTAAATTATTTCGGCCCTTCATTCCCTTCAATATGGTTGGTTCATGTTCATCTTTAATGGTGGAATTCAAGAAAACTATCAAAAGATTTGAAGCATTCCATGAGCAACCAACAGTTTTTCGGATCTCAAGTATCACAAGGGACGAAGTATTATCTTTCAATGGTTGGAATTTGAGGTGTTTTATTTTATGTTTTTTATTAGTATGGATGTTTTGTTTTCTTTAATAAAGAAAGATGTAATTCTTGTAGTAGAATTTGAAAAGGGTTTCTTAGATTTCTAATTATGTTTAATGAAATCACTTGATTGTTTGTAGTCAAGTGAAGGGTCTTTTTTCTAGAAATTTCTTATGATTGTAAGCCTATATAAAGGCCTTATTTCATGAATAAAAATCATCCAATCTGAATTCCAATCAAAAGTTTTGTCATATGTATTTGTTCTTATACTTGTGTTAAGTATTTTGAATGATTTTCCAATAGTGAGGTTAATTTCTCAACGTTGAAGAAATTAGTGAGTTTATGAGAGTTCCAAACATACTAATTTGTATTATTAATTCGAGTGAGTGTTCCTCAAATTAAGAATATCCTTGAATCATAACAATCTAGTGAGTATTCCTAGTTTGTTCTTTTATTTTTTGTAATATAAAAGAACCAGAAAAACAGTCCTTTGAAACGTGTTTCAAAACCTTGAAATTCCTGTTTCAGATTACCTTTGAATCCTGTCCAAAAACCTTGAAACCTCTGTCAAAACCAAAACAGTTTTTCGCATTCGACATTATATCCACATAAATTCCTTAAAATCATTCCATTTTCATACCTAGACCTTCTAAGCCAAACACATTCATTTTCTAAACCTTGTAACATTTGGAAAGCCCTTTTTTGCTAATCTAATCACTTTAGATTATACATCAGTACTTCTCTTAGTACCTTGTTGTATGCTTTTTCCAAGTCAACAAAACTATGTACAAGTCTCTTTTTCTGGCCTTATAGTACTCCATCATTTGTCTAATAAGATGAATTGCTTCCATTGTGGATCTCTCTAGCATAAATCCAAATCGGTTCTATGATATCGAGATACATCTCCTTAAATGTATCTCTATTACTCTTTCCCATAATTTTGTAGTATGCTCATGAGTTTTATTCCTCAATAATTAGACCAATCTTGGATATGTCCTTTGTTCTTGTAAATAGGCATTAGAATACTTCTTCTCCAGACATTGGACATCTTGTTTGTCCTCCAAATCTTGTTGAATAGATCAGTTAGATACGTCACCCTATTTTTTTCCTAGGCATCTCCATACCTTAATAGGTATACCATTTGGCGCAACCGATTTCTTTACCGTCATTTTCTTCATAGCCCCATCCACCTTGATTTTTGTATTCTTCGCATAAATTCTCTATTTTCATCTACTGGAATGATTATTGTATCCCCTACATGTCTGTGTACTCCATTAATTAGCTCATCAAAATGCTCCCTTTGTTGATTCTTGATGTTCCCATTATGAACTAGGATGTTTTTATCATTATCCTTAATACATTTCACTACACCTATGTCAATAGTTTTTGCTTGTCTCCTCTTTGCCCTCCTACATGTATATCTTGCTCTCTTTCTTTAGAATCCAGTTTGTGAATCACCTCCTTAAAAGCTTTTAATTTCACCTAGCGAACTGCAATTTTTGTGTTGGTTTTGATTTTCTTATATTGGCTAAGTTTTCCCCATTCCCGTAAGACAACATTTTTTATTTTCCTTGATAATTGTCTTGACCTTCTCATTCCATCACGTTGTATCGTTCTTTACCACAAAACTACCAGCTAATTCTCCTAAAATTTCCTTAGCTATTCGAATGATACAAATTTTCATCTTTGTCCTTAGTATCTGTAATAGATCAGCCAAGATGGTAATCAAAACAACCTTTATTAATGAATACAAGAGCAATTATATGGGACGTTCCAGTCTCCTAAACACTCCTATGTGTTTCCACTTCTCTCTCTAGATATTTCTTCCTCTAAAACATCCCATACTCACCTCTATTTATAAGAGATGGGAGTAGAGGTGAGGGGAAATACAAACAAGAATAAAGGCTATTAAAAGACTACTAACATAACACCCTAAAAATACAACTCTAACAACTTTTATTCTTTTACATTATTTAAGACCTTATGAGTAGCCATATATGACAGTATCCTTTAGATCCAAAGTCATATCCCAATCTTCTTCATTTAAAATTTTTTCGGCGAAAGCTTTAGCATTATCCTTTTTAAATCTCCATCATTTGATCCTACATTCTTCTTCGGTTTTCTTTACCTTTGGCCTTTGCTTAGAGGCAAACATCTATGATAAGGAGTTTGTGTTGGATAGCTACACGCTCTCATGGGAGAACGCTCTCATGGGAGAACCTTACAGTTTAGACAACTACTATATCTATCATCCTTGTCATAAGTAGTTAATTTGAGTTGCATTTACTCTAGTTCTAAAAGTCACTAGATGGTTATCTCTCTTCTTAAACTATGTGCTAGCAATCCACAAATCGTATGAGTGCAAAATCCAAATGGACTCCCCCTTTGTATTACTATTCTCATAAAACCCACATGATTTGTAGACGCTGTGACATACCCCTACATGCGCATTCCTATATTTTACACCATATCATCAAGATCCTTCCAGAATTTCCTTTTAATTGATTCCTTTGTCCTCAATTGTAGTGCGTAGGCACTATGACATTCAAAATTGCTTTACTATTTTCACTCATATAATCCCGTTGTTCAAACTGCATACTTCAACTACATCCTTAGATGTTTGTTCATCCGTAACGACACCAACTCCATTCTAATTTCTATCTTACCACGTGTACCACAATTTATTCTTGCCTCTAACCCATTTTGTCTCCTGCAGACATAAAATGTTGATTTTCCTCAATTCTGTAATATCCACCTGCTTTAAAAATTTATCCTTAAAGCTACCAATATTCCAAGATCTCATTCTTCACTTAAGACCTTAGATATCCTTAACCTCCTATGCTTAAACCCTTTATGTTCTTACTCATTTGACACCGCACTCAGGCCGTGTGGCACGCCATTTCTGGACGACATCCGCACTCAATCGTGTGGCACGCCATTTCTGGACGACATCGTATTATAAATAGTTATTGATGTGAGAATAAGAAAAGTTAAACTAATCAAAATAATTCTTCCAATTTGGTATTAAAAAAACTTGCAATCTTATTAGATGAAGTATAAAAATAACGGCATAAAATAATAGAATTATCTTACCCCTTATTAAAGCTAAATTCTCGGGCAAGCAATAAGAGTGCTCGATCGAGCACCTCTTTTGCTTGGGCAACCAAGTCTTTGGTGGGGCAAACAACTATTGTCAAACCTTGTGTTTAGAAAATTGCACGCCTACGAATTTAGATTTTGAGGTTTGGTGCTTTTGACTCCTTGGACCTATAAAGGAGGTCAAAAAAAAAAGTGTGTGGGAAGAGTGCAAGAAAGGTTAGAGTTGTTTGTTCCGTTGTGTTTTTTGTCAATTTTTAGGTTTGTGATTTGTACATTTGATTCGTTATGGAAGAGGGAAAAAAATGAGAGAAAACTTTTAAAAATAAATAAAATGAAAATAGATTACTTAAGAAAAAGGACAAAAATTAGGAAAAAAAAAGGTAATATAAAAAGAGCCTAGAAGAAGTTCAAAAGACTTCTATTTTAAAGCTCTGAAAATCATATATAAATAAAAGTTGGGAAAAGCAAACGTTTTACAAATCATTACTTATGACAAAAAGGTGAAATAGATGAAAGAAACTAAAAAGAAAGCATGTGGGTTCTATCTCCCGGTTTTGACTGTTTACTTTCTTCCTATTCTCATCTGTTCTCTCTCCAGCTCCACCATTGTTTTACTAAAAAATTAAATAATTAATGGCAATCTCATGTTTTTGCTTTTATCATCTTCGGTCTCTAGGTATCAATTTTCACTTCTCTAACTTACCTTTATCACTTCTCTTACTTTTCTTTTTCACTTCTCTTACACTGGAATAGGTGATTTCACTTGTTCAAATCACCAATCCGGGATTTGAGTCGCAAAGAAATCACAATTGGGGACAATCGGTGAATGTTAATAAGCCAATGGGGTGAGTAACGTACAGTATTGTATTGTCAATGTAATCTAACTTAGGTTACAGACTCTTGTGCACATAATTTCTATAAATTTCCTACTTCCAAAATTCAATTCTTTCTTACAATTGGTGCTAGAAAAGATTCCCTCAATGTATTCTATTCAAGAAAAAGAGTTTTACTCGGCAGGTAGTACATTAATAACCTTCCCTACTTATAAGGGAAAGAAAAAGGAGGGGTTGCTAAAGTGTTGTCTATCAAGGGAATGCCATTAAGCCAATGGGGTAAGTAACATACAGTATTGTATTGTCAATTCATGGACCCATCATAATTGTTTCAGTGAAATTAATGTGAGACAGTATGTAGGGCAAAAGGTCGGTGGATGCATGGTGGTAAATAATAACCACGACCGGATGACAGTTGGTATTCGTCCCTATAACTGAAAGGGACTTTTGTCCTAAAATGAGATCAAATTCTTGTGGTCCTTGCTTATGCATCCACATAATTAGAAACTTCCCATATCCCTACTTGTGTTTAGTATTTACTTGCACTTCTCATCTCTTTTTTAATTGTTCACAATACTTATATTTTTTCCATCTTTGGTAAAAAATTTGGTAAAAAAACAACTCATTTATTCTCTATTATACCCATACTGAAAGTGGTGAAATATATAGAAATGTATCAAAAGTGATTCTTAATTCTTGTGCCATCATCCAAAGTACAAGTAATTCAGAATATGGAGATAGTAATAAAATATTAAGGATCAATAGTGCGGTAAGTGCTAGTCTCGAGTTGGAGACCTTCGCCATACAAATTGCAAATATTTGGTAATTGCTTCTACTAGAAATCATCTATTTAGATTCAATGTGGGTTCTGTAAAATGAGGTTTTCACACAAGCAACTTGCTTGTGAATGGGTTTCTCGTAAATCGCCATTAATAAGTTTATAGAATTTCGAAGAAACCTTGAAAAATGTTATGCCTATCTTTTGAGCTAGAGCAAGAGTATCTTGCAGACTGAGAAGACTCAAAATTCATATGAAATGATGCTTACATTTTGATCAATTCTCCCAACAGCATCACCACAATTTTCTTCTAAAAAATAAGCATGCTTTAAACAGACTAAATTTAGAACTCTGATTTACAGACTACGTTACACTATTCACTTTGAGAAAAGAAAATTTTGATTAAGGTTTTGGTGACATATATAAAAGATAAAATGTATTCACTTAAGATATCGTTAGATATTTAGATTCGTCTTTACGTATACTTTTTATTATATATTTTCTGTAATCATCTATAATGCGTATTAGATATTTAAGATTTAAAATTTATTTTAAAAATTGTGTAAAAAGTAAATCTAAAAAAAAAAGAGGGAGTAAGATTCACCATTGTATGTAACATACATTCAAAGGCATGTATATAGAGTTGTACAATGGATTGGGGTTAATCTGACCCTTCATGAAGATTTGAAATCTATAAGTTAATTTGTCAAAAAGAACGAACGAAATAAAATAAGTTTTAACTTATTTTTAAAAATAAACGTGTAATTTTTAAATTTGTAATTTAGTGTTGTGTAATTTAAAAAAAAAGCTATTCGTAATAATAACTGCGAACAGAGCTTGAAAATAAAGCAGCTACTTAATTTTTAAAAATCACCCCGTTAATTATATAAATCTCCATTCAATTTCAAAGTCCATGAATATAAACGAATTGAGATATTTCATGGCAAAAAATCAAGGACAAAGTAAATAATGAAAATTTAAGAGAAGAAACTAACTTTGACATCTGAAAATGCAAATTCGATTGCATGAGACGAAGAAGATGCCCTTCAGTGAAAAACCATCGGCTAATTAATTAACGCCATTACTGATTTTTTTTATCAAATTTGATGTCTTCGAAATTAGTTTTTCAATCCATCAAGTTTGATGATTATAATACTGAATGTTTGAATTCAGAATCTTGGGTTAATTTGAATTTTGGGTTACTGTATTGGAAGTTCATTCCCAAATATAGTTTGTGTTGAATAAAAAACAATCGATTTATTGTCAACAAAAGAATTACTATGTTTATAAATTAAAATAGTTTGCCTTACAGTGAGTTTGAAGGTTTTCATATTTTGACATAGAAAATGGAGCAAATCTAATCAGTTGACAGCAAGCCAATTTTCCTTCCCAATGCAGATGATTTTCCCAAAGAGGAGACATTAATTTGAAGTTTGCCTTTTGAATTTCTCAAGACACGCAATTTTCAGCTTCTATCTTTATTCAATCTTTATTTTCAGTTGATTTTAAAAATTAATAATTATTTTCAACCCTTGACTACGAACAGTTTTTTCTTTTTTTAAATTAAGCAGTGTGAACAGTTTTTTCTTTTTTTAAATTAAGCAGTGTGAACAGTTTTTTATTTTTTTTTTAAGTTAAGCAGTTGTTTGCAGTTATTTAAAAAATTAAGCAGCTGTCACAGTTAGTAACTATAAACAGCACCAAACTATAAGTTTGAAAATTACACACTTATTTTATAAAAATAAGTTAAAATTTATCTTATTTCATTCATTTTTTTTTTGACAAATTAGCTTATTGATTTCAAATTTTCACCCTTCATTAAGTTTAAGCATTGCTCTAAATGGATCAAAATTCAAAGGGGCTTAGCTTCATAGGGCTCTTCATTTACCTAAATGGGCTGGGATTAAAAATAAACTCATCAAATTATTTATGGCTCTTTAATAATTTTTTAGTTACATAACTTATTAAGATTAACATACTTGATCCTTTAAGTAAATATATAAGGTACTAATTCCCAAGTTAATAAACAATTTTTCTATTATTACATATTTACATGTCAAGGTGGTTTCATAAAGACGTAAATAAATATAATAAAATTTAAATGTAATCGCACCAACTCTAGACTGTCTCTAACCTCTTTTGTGCACGATTAGGTGAACCTTTTTTATAATGCTATTGTGAATTAGAGATTCGATTCAATTGATTATAAATAAAAAAACGGATTGAATTGGGCTGGGGTGGTTAATTGAGCCCAACCTGTTTTCTTTTATACAACGCTAGACTCGACTTGTTTACATTGTCAAATATATCATATTATACATTATAATAAACACTAGTTCTTAAAAAGAATTAATAAAAGAATTAGAAAGTTTCATATAATTACTTAATATAGCCTTATCAAATGGAACATTTTTACAAGTTAAAATGTAATTTCATGGTAATAAAAATGATTTATTACATTAGTTATGATTTTAAGTATTATACCTAAGTTTTCAAAAAGATTTCATTAATTCAAATATGTATAACCAATTAAAATTTTTATGAAAACTTTACATAGCAATGTATGAATTGGTAGCAACTACTTCAATTTACATATCAATGCATATCTTTTACAAGATAAACTAATATATTCAAATAAAAAAAATTTCAACACCATACATATCATTAATTTTGTTGAGAAATAACAAATGACATATTCTAAGAACTTTGTCATGTGTTTTAATTTTATCTAGAATTACTAGATTACGTGGACAATAATTTTTACAAGCATATTAATTTCCGCATATAAAATTTTTTAAAAATATCAATCCTAAAAAAATAACTAAATTTGGGATTTATATAGTCAATAATTATTTTTCAATCATGCAATCATTATGCTATGAACAAATTATATCAATTATTACATTTCATTAGAAATATTATAATTTGATAACAATGATATGCAATTTTATCTTTGTTTGAAATTTATATTTATATATACTTCCATATTGAGTATTTCGTGCAATGGTTTCTATTCTAGTTTAAGTGCTTCATCATTTCAGCTTACATACAATATGACAAAATACAGTCTATATAAACTCTAAATCTAAACAAAAACATTTCACCAAAATCAAGTAGTATCACTTATCACAAAGGCCCCATAACTTATCACCAAAGCCCCAAAAATCACATGTCACCAAAGTATATAAACCTATGTCGTATACGACACCTATAATACTTTACAGCTTCAATTTTCAAAATAATCAAGATTTGTAAGAGTTTCTCATCCAAACTATTATATGTGGTATTCCACGGTCCTCTGTGAAAAAATAGAAAGTCATACGATTTAGATAATTGGATAGCAGAGTCTCTTTCAATTATTATAACTTCCTTATTGCCTCAATGACCTGTTTGAAGAATCACTAATCAACCTCACTCCTGAAAGAATCCTACATCACTGCCTAGCTCAAGGGAAAACAAAGATTGCGATATAGCCTTAACGGAACGTTTGATTAATAGTGTCAAAGGGTGTTAATGGGAATGAGTTCAAGAGTTTATTTTGATAAAATTTGCTATATTTGTTTAAATGGTTATGAAGCTCTCATCCTCAAACATGTTTTTTATTTATAATTTTTTACTACCAATTAATTCCACCTTCTCAAGTGTAATGGATGAGAATGAATTACGAAAAAAAAAGAGTGATTAGAGTAGGACAATTGGACAAGCATGTCCACAAACTTGGTTAAGTAAATTTGCTAACATTATATTTCATTATCATTTCTACCATTTAATTCAATAATTAAACGAGCCGTAAAGGTTATGAGATGTATAATTCAATGGTTTGAAGAATGTATCACATATTATTACAAGCACTCAAGTGTCTAAACGAATGCGGATTTACATAACTTGTAGAATCACATTATAACGTCCCAAAGTTTTGGATTTCTTGTGTCCCCGTTCCTATTTTTTGGTTGCCCCCTACTTTTTTTCAAACATCAACATCTCTCCCTCTCTTGGGAGTGACAAATCTGCAATTGTTTTTGGATAACACTATGCCTGCCTCTTGTGAGAAAAGGAAAACAAAAGTAGGGATGATCAAGTGGGCATCTAAAACCGAAAGTTTAACTGTCCCCACAAAAAGTTTGTGACCTTTTTTGTCTACACCAATGATGCTCAACAGTCTATATAACTACTACTGAAACCTTAGATTCTTACGTTTCCAAATTGAACCTTTTACATTTCCCTATTTACTATTTAGTAAAATAAAGGTATCAGATATTCAAATCACAGGAGAGCAAATCAGGAAATTCGGAAAAAGAGCGAATAACATCTAAAAGTTGCAGAGAAGATTTCAGCCTTACCAAAGAGTAGCCTGTAGGCCCTGTACTGCATCCAAGTTTGGAGAATACGTAAATTGTAATGTTTGCTTCCTTCATCTTATCTCTTTCATTCCTTTTATAGCTGCATTTCACCATTGACGTTAGGCCGAAAGTTTTTATTTGTCAAGTAAATATAATACATCATGTATGGGAGAAGGAAGTACACAATAGAATTCTCTTTTAACTGTACGTATAATCATTTCAGCTTGCTGTAAAACTAAAGATCACATAATTGTCGCAGACTGCAGGTAAAATATATTAGTAGCAGACAATGGGACTTCCTAGGTTGATTGCCAAACTAAGTAATTTGAAGTCTGTTTCAAGCTCAAAGTTTGATGAAGATACCACAAAATGGCATTCATATGATGCATGGATTGTAAGCTTCACAGCTTGTATTTAGTAACTTTGACTGCACATGTAAACATGAACTATATTTACTGAGAAAACTACATGTATGGGTCTCAGGAATAAATTATTTAACAGAAAACATCATAACCCATCTGTATGCTTCATTCCCAAAATACATGCTCCTCTTTCTTTTCTGTGGTAAACAGGAGAAACATCCTTCTGCTTTGGAAACATTCCAGAAGATGATGTGTGGAGCAGAGAGCAAAAAAATAGTTTTGTTTTTGGATTATGATGGAACTCTTTCACCAATTGTTAATGACCCAGATGTTGCCTTTATGACTGACAAGGTAAACAGGTTGATTTGGGAAAGGTCTATGCTATTTTTGATAAATTATGCGCAACATAAACACATTAATTAAGAAGAAACAGATAGAGCATCACCAACAATTCAGAAGCATTTTATAGGATTCCATTAAACTCTGTAGTAATTCATAGGATTCCATTTTAAGCAAAATCAATGCACTGTACTACAAGAATGACCAAAGCCACGATATAACATGTAAGCCAATGATGCACAGTCTAGCGAACTCCAGATTTATTCAGACTCGTCCCTAAATAGTCAGACACTATTATGATTATGATAATCACTAATTGGAATAGAATATGAATGGTTGCAGATGCGAGCTGTACTTCGTGATGTTGGTAGTTGTTTTCCAACTTCGATAATCAGTGGAAGAAGCAGAGAAAAGGTACCCCAAAACCATGTAAAAGTGTACCGGAGGAAAAAAGAGATCAGGTAATAAGCCTCTAACTTGAGTTCTTTCTCTAGGTATACGAATTTGTACAATTGGACAATATTTACTATGCTGGAAGTCATGGGATGGACATAATGGCCCCGGTGCAGCCATCAAGGATCAGAGAATGGAAGCATCATGCCACAGCAGTTGACAAAAAGGTTCTGTGTCCGATTTTCTCTCTGTTTTAGCTTTCAGTTTGCACATTATAGGTCGATAAGTGTACATAAAAGTTAAACTAATCTATTAGTTCCCTTTCTACAGTACCGTGTAAATTTTCATCATAACTTCATTTGTTTAACACGGAATAGAATATACTGATTGTAAGACACAAGAAGCAAAACCTGACTTACCTTCGAAAGAGTTCTCTTGCAGGGAAACAAGCTTGTCATCTATCAACCAGCCAACAAGTACTTGCCTGAAATCATTCAGGTAAACCACTTAGCATCCATCTCATGCAAAATTGACTCCTACAAAAAATCTCAGTCACTCGGAGAAATATGCTTTAAAAAGAGTTGGTATTTGCTTGTGGACAGCTATTGAAGTGCTATTTAAATGACACTTGAAAGAAACACTTAAACTGACACCAAATAATTGTTGCCAAAATCATTCTAAAAATAGAAGTTCAAGAGAAAAAAGGGAAGATTGGATTGAAAGAATGACTTCATTATTCTAGTGCAAAAGAAAACAAGTAAACATGGGAAAAATTATATTTGAACTGTAGTTGATATTCGTGAACTACCTGCAGTATCATAAATATGAAACCTCTCGTTAAATATGATTAGGCATAATATGCTTTTCTTTGTAGATACAGAAGTCTCTAAAAGAAAAAACTGCAGCCGTTGAAGGTGTCAAAATTGAAGACAACAAGTTCTGTATGTCAGTTCACTTCAGAAATGTATCTGATGAGGTACTTTCTACCTACTTTCATGACTGTAGCCAGTTGTTTACACCCAAAAAATATAAGCAAACTTTTGAGTTTATAAAACCCAATCAACCCATCTGCAATGTCTCACCCCTTTCTATAGGGCAACCTGAAAGGATATAAAATCTCCCATTACACAAAGAACTAGAAGATAAAGCTAATTCTACATTAGGTCATAGATAGTTCCCCAACTGTAGAGCTAATATAGGATCTATTTGGCAAATAATTGTTTGTAGGATTGTTAGCTGGTTTAACTAACTGAAAACATTAGTTGATTAGCTAGTTGAGCCAACCAGTTGTTAAGGAGATGTTATGTAAAAATTAGGTATTGATTTCTAATTTTGGTTGATTATTATAGAAAAAGTGGTTCAAAATGACAAAAGCCCATGAACAAACTAGTATGAATAGCTTTTTGGTTTTGGCTTAAAAGTTAACATTTCAGTTAGCTTAAAGTGATGACTTTAGGCCAAGGCAAAACATATGCGACCTAACCAAACACCATCAAGATTTTTGTCTGGGTATAGGTAAATAATTTACTATGCAGGTGCAAAGGTGAAGCCTAAACATGTCTTGGGCCTTGGGCAGCTTTTCAATGCATCGCCCAATCTCAATATTATCTAGACAAGATAGTTGTGCCAAATGCTAAGATTTTCTGAAAAATAAATTCAGTTTGGAAATTGCAACAACAATGTCAATACCTAAATCCCAAAAAAAATGAGGTTGGCTACATGAACTTATGAATAAGTCTTAAAATGGGCGTCAAGATAAATACTCTTGATTCAGTTATTTAGATTATTTACCATCTCAACCTATAAATTTAGATTCTTTATATTTTTTCACTCCCGCCCTTTAGGTTATCTTTGGTCTTTGTCTTTCTTTTTCTAAATCTCCCACGTACCAACATTCTATCTTCCTTACCGATTTGCTAACACTCTATTGTTGCACATGCCCAAATCACCATAAAGGAATATCCTTTCATCTTATCCTCAATATCTGCGATGCCTAAACCTTTTCATGTGTTTTAGTTTCGAATTTTAACCTTCAAAGTTCAAAATCTGCTCACTCATCAATCTAAGCATCCACATTCCAGTTGCTTCCATAATATCCTTGTTGCTTCCATTATTTAGATTATTTACCATCTCAACCGATAAATTTAGATTCTTTATATTTTTTCACTCCCGCCCTTTAGGTTATCTTTGGTCTTCGTCTTTCTTTTTCTAAATCTCCCATGTGCCAACCTTCTATCTTCCATACCAATTTGCTAACACTCTATTGTTGCACATGCCCAAATCACCATAAATGAATATCTTTTCATCTTATCCTCAATATTTGCGATGCCTAAAACTTTTCATGTGTTTTAGTTTCGAATTTTAACCTTCAAAGTTCAAAATCTGCTCACTCATCCATCCAAGCATCCACATTTCGGTTGCTTCCATAATATCCTGGTTGCCCCCTCCATTTTCTCCATCAAAAATATTTACATGGTTCACCTTTTAGTGAATATTCCCACTACTCTAAAAGATGGACCTTTATACATTGCACAAAGAAATTTTGAAATTTCAAAGTCCAGACCACTTACTAACTTAGTCATCTAACACAATTCACACACTTAACCTCATTAGATGCCCCAAAAGAATGATCCCTCCCTCCCAATGGTTTCCCAGCCACCCCCAAAACCATAAAAAGAAGAAACCAGTAACCCCGCTTGACCTTATTGCTCTAATCTCACTACAATCCACCATGAAATAACCACAAATAAATTCACCTCGTTTTCCACGATTTGGATAGTAGGATTGTGCAACTGCTACAATCTAAATTGGTTTCTAACAATAATAAAATTGAATTAGCTGCAATTAAAGCTTGATAAACAGTGATAGCATAATGGTGAACAAGAAGAGTGATTCTAATATACCAGGAATGCTTAAAATGCAGGAGTTGGACACATTAGAAGAGAAAGTCAAAACTGTGCTGGAAGAACATCCACACTTTCAGCTAACAAGAGGTAAAAAGGTATACTAGTGACAGCACAATTCCAACATTAGGCAAGAAGACAGAAAATGTACTAAAATTTCTTAATATAAAATTATCTCTTAATCAGGTATTGGAAATACGCCCACCTATTAAATGGAACAAGGGCCATGCTCTCGAATATTTACTAGAGAGCCTCGGGTTGGCTAGCTGCAACGAGGTTCTCCCAATATACATTGGTGATGACACAAGTGATGAAGATGCATTTGAGGTATCAAAACTAATAAATCAATAGTCTTATGAAATTCACTTTAAAAGTTGTTTCTAAACTTTCTATATTTTATTTCAATCTTCTTTTTGGTCTGGGAATGCAGCTCATAAATCAAAAAAGACAAGGCTATTCCATCATTGTAACTTCAATCCCGAGAGAAACATGGGCATCACACTCCTTATATGACACAACAGAAGTCATGCTATTCTTAGAATACCTAACAAAGTGGAAAAAGATCGGTTTGGCACCTTAGCACCACAACTCTCGAAAGAAGAAAACAATGCACAACAAAACCACGCTATCACACCACCCAGACAGTCACACCAAGACGTGCACTACAATGGCTTATGGCCAGATATTCTACTTACAGGACAAACATAAAAGAAGTGTATACGACCACAATACGCGATTATCATTACCAAAATACCTACAAATTCGGAAACTGAAACTTATATTCTCAAACATTGAAGTGAATATCATTATTTGGCTATAAAGTTTGCCTCCAATGTTAATAATATACAGGAAATGCTGCTTTTAATATCACTAGCATAATTATTCCTGCAATATTTTTATATGATGATAATCTTGATGGAACTATTGTGGCATTCGAATCATTCTGTCATACTGTTACTGACTTACTGTCAAAGTTCTAATTTATCTCCATTTCTTTCCTTTATTGAAAAGTAAAATTGTTAAATGTAATCTATACTGTCGGAGTAATATTCTCATAATATTCCGAACTCCAATGTATCTATTTACTAAAAAATTGAGAGTATTTTGAGAAAACAAATAAAAATTCAAAATATTACTCCAAAAGTACAGATTATATTATAGTATAGAATTTTTTAATTTGTTATGGAGTGAGTGAGTAGTGAATTATTTTTGACAAATCTCCCTGTCGAAAATTTCAAATATGATTACACAACAGTTTATTTTGACCTAAAAAGTAAAAACCGTCCACAAAAATCAATAATCCAACATTATTCAATCAATTAAGGCTTAAATTCAAAACGACATCAATAAAATCAATCACGCAAATCATCAGTAAAATCCATCATTTGAATCAGCTACATAAGACGCAACTTCGAAATACATTATTCAAAATCAACATAAGAAAAATTAAAATGACAAAGCGATTTTAAGCAGCATACCAAATCGCATATTGAATTGAATTGAGAATTTTAGGATCGGAAAAAAAGAAGTTGTGATCAATGATGTTGATTTTAGAATTTTAACGGCTAACAAAACCTGAAGGTTCGGACTTTGCTACGGACGCGAGTCAAACTTATCCCTCCCCAAACCTCTCAACTTTTTTCTTCGGTCTTGAACTTTTCTTTTGGAAATTCAAGTTTTATACAAGATGAACATAAAAAAGGTGAAGTATATGCATCGGATCCATATAGTACTTCTAGATCTAGAGCATTTTAAAAACTTGTTAGTGTTTTGGAGTATTAATTATATAAATTATTATTTTTTAAACATAATACTAATATTGTTGAGTTGGTCAGTATTTAAAAAATGTCAAAATCGGTTTTGTGGGTAGCAATGCCAAAACATTGCGACTAAAGATGACAATGGGTTAGACTCGGATTAAATCACACGTACTTTGACTTTGCTTCGAATAAGTGTCAAACTTTTTTCACCTCCACAAATTGATTCTGATTCAAATTTTACGTCCTCCGACTTCGCTACCACTCGCATTCTCGATCCTCATACGGAGACAAACTAATACATATATTCATGAAAATAATGTCTTTCAAATTGACTATCATTTACCCAACTCTATTTAACAAATAAATATAGTTCAACCAATTCAACCTAATAATTCAAGTATGCTATGATTTGCACAATTATTATTTAATATAACAAAAAACAAACTTATAAGAATAATTTTTTCGAATAGGCACATAAGTTTAAACAATGTTGAAGTCAACTCGAACCACCAATGTAAAACGCATTAATAACTGTCAAAATCAACACATTTAAACATTTAAATCAATCGAATTGTCGAATGTTTTCTGAGATTTGACTCAGAGTCGGACTTTTTTTTCTTAAATTCAAAATCGAATAATTGTTCTTGGATCTAGTCAGTCTAGGATCGATATCAGACCAAGTTGCCATCTCTAAATGCGACCTAAAGGAAAGACCAAGCTTGTATATCACCAACTTCCGAGTGTTCCAGTAGCCAAGGCCAAGAAAGCAGTTGAGAACACGGATAAAAAAACAACCAAAATGATTTTTAAGATGGTGGTGCTTATGTATAGTCAGCAACTTAGAAAAAGCAGTTTGAGATGGTGTATAAAACTATGGTTATTGAGAAACTGTTTCATGGTAAGATTCACATAATCACCCCCCCCCCCCCCCCCTATCAGATCTAAGAATTTGAGGTTGAATTTGAAACTGGCTAACAATGATGTTATAGAAGGTGATAAAATGAAAACTTCAGATTTGTGTTTCAAAAAATAAATCCAGCTCATACGAGTATCCTGAACCCCCCGAGGTAATTGTTGACACTTCTCATGATATTATGATTGATATTGTTACTATGGAAAACGAAGAACCTGATATTGAGACTAATGTTGAGCAAAGCACTGAGTTGTCTAACAGGTATGAACTAACCCGAGAAGTATGAGAGGTAATCCCCCAAAGAGGTATGATCCAGATTATGAAGCAAAGAGATCTCGATACCTTGTAGATCGGGTAATGTTGAATCCTTAGCTCAAACAGCATTGGCCTTCAACACTTCTTTGCACTCCAGTGAAATACCAAGGAGTGTTGAAGAGGCATTTCAAGATCCTAAGTGGAAGAAAGTAATGGATGAAGAAATATCGGCTCTTGTGAAAAATGAGACTTGGGATAAGTGTGAGCTACCTAAGGGAAAGAAAACAGTAGGATGCAAATGGGTGTTCACTATCAAATATCAAGCAGATGGAACTATTGAACGTTACAAAGCTCGACTAGTAGCAAAGGGGTATACTCAAACATATGGTGTAGACTACTTTGAGACATTCTCACCAGTGGCCAAGATCGATACTATCCAGGTTCTTTTCTCAATTGCAGCAAATAAAGATTGGCCCTTACATCAGTTTGACGTGAAAAATGCATTCTTACAAGGAGAGCTCAAAGAAGGAGTATACATGAAGCCTCCTCCAGGGTTCTCGGAAGCATACAGTCCAAGTGAAGGATGCAAACTCAAAGAGGGCTTATACGACCTTAAACAATCCCCTCGAGCATGGTTTAGGAAATTTACATCTGCGATGAAGAAGTTCGGATACAAGCAGAGTAATTCTGATCGCACACTTTTTCTCAAGAAAGAAAAGGAACAGATTACATGCTTAATCATTTATGTGGATGATATGGTGATCACAGGCAATGATGCAAATGAGATACGGGACTTGAAGAAGAAACTGTCTAGTGAGTTTAATATGAAAGACTTAGGAAATCTAAAGTACTTCCTTGGTATTGAGGTCCTACGATCAAAAAGGGGAATCTTCATTAATCAACTAAAGTACATCCTAGATCTTCTGGCCGAAACTGACATGCTTGATTGTAAACCGGCAAACACACCCATCGCAGCAAATCATGGGTTACAGATAATTGAAGGAGAGAAATCGGCTGACCAGGATCGTTATAGGAGATTGGTAAGGAAACTTATTCATCTATCTCACACCAGACCTGATATCGCATATGCAGTTGGAGTAGTAAGCAGATTTATGCACAAGCCACAAGTGCAACACATGACTACCATAATGCGTATATTGAGATATTTAAAGGGAACAAGTAGCAGAGGACTTCTGTTTAGTAAAAATGATAACCTGGATCTCATAGCCTATACAAATGTAGATCGGGCTGGTGACAAGGATGATAGAAAGTCAACTTCAGGGTATTTTACTCTAGTTGGGGGAAGTCTAGTCACTTGGAAAAGCAAGAAACAGAAGGTAGTGGCATTGTCCAGTGTAGAAGCAGAATTTCGAGGAATTGCAAAGGGTATCACCAAAGTACTATGGATCATGACGCTTCTAGAAGAATTAAAGTTCCCACAAAAAGGGCCTTGCAATCTTTTCTGTGACAATAAAGCAGCAATCAGCATCTCTGGTAACCGAGTACAACATGATCGTACAAAACATGTTGAAATTGATCGACATTTCATCAAAGAGAAACTCGAGAAAGGGATCATCAATCTCCCTTTTGTTCGTTCAAAAGAACAACTTGCAGATATTCTTACCAAAGCAGTTTCCTCAGGATCATTTGACAATGTTATATGCAAGTTAAGTCTCACTGAACCATACGACCTAACTTGAGGAGGAGTGTAGGAAATCAATATATATTATAGGAAATCAGAATATCTTGTATTTTAGAAATTATATTATTTAGCTTTATTCTCCTTCCTAGATTAATCAGTGATTAGTGTATATAAACAATGCTTGTAATTCTTCAGAATATAATACAAAGAGTATTCAGCCATATTCAAAAACCTAAAACGTTTTTTCCGTTTTTCACTTATGTATACTCGACAACTTAGAAAAAGCACTACATTTTAGCTTTATAGTACACTTTTTATTTAGTAACAATAACTTCATATATGCAAGTATAGTAAGTAAAGGGAAATTAATCTTCCTACAAATAATGAAAATTAAACCCATTTAACAAGAATAAAAGGAAAAACCTACAACCACTATCCATAATTCTCGCATAATAGTAAATTTTATATTTAATATGTCCTTTTAAACAATCAGCATTTGACTGAAATATATGATAATTATTTGAATCAAGTGGTGTTTTCTCATAGGGACAGAGGGAGTTAATACACTACGGGCATGCTTGGATTGGATATAAATATTTAAGGGGGAAAAAAGTCAAAATAAGAAAATGAAGTTGATAAATGAGAAATTAGTGAAATTTGATTGTTGTAAAGGTGGAAAAATAATTGTAAAGTAATGAAAAATGAAGGGAGTGGAGTAAATATTTATCCTAGAGGAGAGTGAGGGAATGTATTACCTCCATAATAGGAAAAATTGCTTTTTTTTTCTTCATTATTTTTATTTCATGCTCATTTTACCTTCTTCACAACTATCTCAACTACTTTCAATGCATCTCTATTTGCTTTGAATTCATTAGTTTGACTTCATTTCTCCCCTTAAATAATTACATCCAATACAAGCATGCCCTACATCTATGATACTTTCAAACAAAGGATACCTCATAATCTTTATAATACACTTTACCTTTATATTTATCTTGAAAAAAGTTTGTAACTTTGAAGTTGTCAAAGTTACAAGTCTTACAGCTACTAAAAGTCTTTAAACACTTGAGAAAACTATGAGGATGAATTTTCTAGTTTTAAGCATATTTGAACTAGTCTGATCTGAACTGTCTGAACTATGGAGTGAGCTTAATGAAAGAACACCCCCACAACTAATACAGCATGTAAGAATGAAATACCGAGGCTCAATAGTTAAAAGAAAAACCCTGATTGTTGTTTCTACTACCTACTTCGACTAAAGTTACAATGTGTCGAACCATAAAAAAATTTGGCTCCCAAATGCCTCAACCTGCTCCTGAAACTCTCATATTTGCTGAAAATGGGAATTTTCAAATTTGACATACCATTATCTCTTTATTCACCAAATCCCCGACATCTTGGAGCAGTCGCAAGGAAAACGAGTTCTATGGAACCAGCCGGAAGAATCCCTTCGCCTAATTAATCACTAAAACCCCCAAAATCAGTTTTTGGTCATGGGGCTAACATCAGAGTTTGGTTATGGGAGTGATTCTCGTTGCAGATCATTCTATCGTTAGAAAACCAAGGGTGGTTAGTCTTCTTTCAGGTGACAATTCCTTTGGGCCAATGATCTTGCAAAATTATCAATGCCTCCTGTTATAAGATTGTAAAATACAACACAATCACAAAAAGATCTCCGAAAAAATGTAATCACAAATAATGCTAAACAATGTTCCGGTCAAAGATAATCGAGCTAGATGCATATACTAATAGCTTAAAACATAATGTTACTCGTACTTGGCTACTCAGTTAACACGAGTTTTTGTGTCAAGTATTTGATATTTATGACTCATGCCCGAGCTCATTTCGATCCGTAAATGATCAGAAATGGGTATTGGGGTAAAAAAGAGCGAGTGAAGTAATGAAATTACCTTCGGAAGTGAGGGGACGATGGTTGGTCTGGGGAAGAATGTTGTGCAGAGCTCCTATGAAATCTTTGATCCTCAAACGGTCTTCTCAGATGAGTTCCATCAACCGGTTGTGATGCATCATTTGTGCCAACAGCATTCATGGGGCCAAGTGACCCGAACTCGAGTTGCTCTCCAGGTGATGCAAAGCCGGAATTGTGATCATACGGATATAACATGACAACAGAAGGGACCGAGGATCCATTTGAGGTTAACCCACTTGGATTTATGCCACCTTGCAATGGATACGTCCCATAAGCCATGTTCACCGAGCTTGTCTGAGAAGATCCGGGCTGTGATGGGCCATTTTGGCCCTGATATGAAGCTATTTGGTCATGTCTGTAGGTAGACCAAGATCTATCAGTTTGACTCTCATTGGCTCCAAGTCGATCGATCCTCGACTTCTCGGCCTGGCTACGGTTGTTACCACGTCCAGCAGCTTTGGCTTTTGCAACATTCCAATTTCCTTCTCTGTCACTGTGATCACTTCTGTCGTAGTTGTAATTGTTCCTTCTTGAACCAGATGAATGACGATCTCTAACAGAAGCCTTCTGGAGCATATCAACATATATATTCCATTTAAGGAGATGATCAGGATATATATAAACGATAAAGAAGAGAAAGAGAGCACTATTTTATCAGCCAGTCTCCTGAGAGACTGTCTTTTTGAGAGACGTCTCTCAAGCCCAGTCTATTAAAAATTAATGTCTACTCTAACTCTACATTTTCCTTTATGGGCCGACCCAATCAGAGATGGTCTCTCAAAGTGACTGTCTTTCAGAAGAATTTGTGCTATTTAATTAGACATTAAACACAAACAGAAAGATGTATAATTACAAACACAAAAGCAAAAGACAACTTCACACATCCTAACAAGCAAATTGCTTATAAAGCAATTATATTTTTTTCCTTAGTATTACTGTTGATGCATGAAACAACCTTGATCAATCTAAAAGATTGAAAGGTATTCATAGGAACAAAATAGACACGGCCATTCAGCAGAATATCAATCGTCAAAATGTGGATTACTACACACTCGCAAAATTCCAAGCGATGTGTTCTTACCGGGTTTGGAAGATAGGTTCCTGTTCCACAGCGATATCTCGGCAGTTCATCAGCATAGCGTTGATAAACAGTAGAAGGCCTACTGGGCACAGGCTGAACAGGACCAAATGGCATAAGAGGAGAGCCATAACTCACGATCTGAGACAAAAGGTTCATGTTTGCGGCAACAGGTCTTCCGGGGCCATCCCAGGGAAAGCGACCTTGTAAGTATATAGGAGGTACAACAACAGAAGAGGGGTGACCAGGAAGTTTTGGGCCCTGGCAAAATCGTCCATATTGCAAATTTTGCCAATGACTAGCAAAGTCACTGTGGAGAATATCGGACTTAGGCTCCACCAATGAAGTTAATGCAGGCCGTCTCATGGAATTAAAGGGATCTAAAACATTCGGAGTATCATGCCCCTCAGACATATCAATGTTATGCCTGGAACCACTATTATCAGGACAGTCTTCACCACTGACAAAATTAGTTGATGGGTCAGAATTTCCAGCCTCGGCAGGAAAATAATTTAAAGGAAGCATCGTAACAAAAGGAATTGGTGGTCCAGTGGGATAAAATGTGAAAGAAACAGAATTGTCCATTACTCGTTGCCGAGGGCCATGACCCAAAACCATTGGAGCAATAGGTAAGACAGAATCAGATCCACTGGTCTGTGGCACTTTAATGCCAGGCAAGGAGTTTCTTGGGGAGTGCAAAGTTGATGCACGCGGAGAAGAACTTAATTCTTCAATTTCATTCCCTATTGTGGATACATTGTTCCAATCTCGATTCTCTTCATCTAACTCAGCATTGGAATGTTCATAGATATTCTTATCTTTCCCATGAATATTAGGAGGTACGGAAGCTGAAGTAACAATTTTCCTCCCCCCCTTTTCTCTGCCAACCTTTGGCATTCTTGCAGATGATCCATCCCAGGAACTCTCAGATGATGTCTTACTTCTCACTGAACCAGCCTGAGAAGCTGAAGAAAACCTGGCACTAGACACTCTATCATCTGTGTAACTGCTGTTAATTCGATTCTCTTGGTTTTGGAAAGTTTCCATAAATTCATCTCTTGTGGACGCTCGGTGTTCCTTAGTAACTTTTGGCTGTGATTTAAAAGAACTCCCAGAATTAGCCATACGAGACGAAGGAACAAAGTTGGAACTACCAGAAGTTGAAGGCTGTCTATCATCAGCATGGAGCGTTCCTGAATTCCTATCATCTTGACCAAAACCTCCACTTGAAGCGGCATTACAATCATGCCAAGATTCGGTATCAGCACCAAGTCGTGCCATTTCCGTAGAACCAAAATTCTCATCACCTTGTTCAATTAAATCCTCAGAATTCGTTGACAAACCAGCTCCAGGAAAATATGGAGTTAGGGGAGATGACATCAGGCCCTGCTGAAACTGCAGGTTTGCGGCCCAGTGAGGATTAATTAGGGGAATGTTAGCAGGAACCATCCCACCCATGTTTCTCTGAGCATATCCAATAGAAGCAAGCACTGATTCAGGTACAGGTACTGGTACAGGTAAATGAGTTGGTGTGAGATTAAGTGGCACACGTATCTGACCGCCAAAATTGTGTAAAGGGGATGCCACCATGTTTACAAGATCTCGCTCCTCATGATGCACCCCTTGTGCCCCAATTACAGAAGTTTGATCCTCACTAATGACCCCAGTAGAATCATCAATAATTTTGTTTAAAAGACTGTTTGAATCAGCAGGAACATCTACAACATGATGAGATGAACTGTGTCTCCTAGATGAAAGATCATCAGATGAAGATACAGTGTTATGAGTCGTCAAATTCTCAGGTGCTGTGTGTTTTCTTCGGTTGCTATCCATCTTCAAAGAAGCAACCTGATTTCTCCCACTTTCATTAGGTTTATTGCGCCTTGTTCGAGAAGAAACATCATAGTATGCATCAGTGAGCTCAGGACTTGATCGTGTCCTGGCAAAAAGATACTTACCGTGCACTTCTTTCACCAAATGATCAGATTTTAAGTTTTTCTTGTTTCTGTCAATTTGTTCACTCTGAGCAGAATTGTCTTTTTCGGCTTGCTCTGAAATCCTCGAGTACTTTGGATTCTCAAAACTCTTCATAGAAACATCATCACTTCTGGAATTGCTTTCAAGTGGACAGCTAGCTTGTTGAGAGGATAGAGAACGAGCACTCGGAGGAACCTCGATATCAATTTCTTTAAATGATGGAGTATCATTCGTATTATTGCTACATGAAGCATTTTCTTGAGTACTTGATTGATCATCTGAATTTAGTGCTCTTAAGTCACTATTTGGGGCGTCAGGACGGATGCCACTACCATGCCTCTCCCATGTGTTCATAAAAAATTGGTTTAACTCCGAAACTATGTTCTCCTCCGGACAGTCTAACAGCCTAGCTAGTCTCTTTGCCCCGAAAGCAAATGCACTGCGAATCCTATAAAAATTTCCTGAAAAATTTAACATGTCAAATATTAGAAGATTAACAAAAAAAAATGACTTAGAAAGAATAGAAAGCTTCATCATAGCGACATTTCAACACAATCCCTCATTCTTGTGGACTCTAGATCTTTGTTCTCCAACCCATGTCATAATGAAATAGTTCCTAATAAAGCACGTCCTTCAAATTAATACTTGAAAGATTTGTGGATTAAAGTGATGTGTGGATGATATGAAGAAAGAGGTCAAGTATGTATATGAAATTATGAGAGGAAATGTAATTCCATGTCTATAAATAAAACACAAATTCTTGTGAGAGACGGTCTCTTTAAAAGACCATCTCTAATTAGACTGGCCCAAAAAGAGAAATAGAGTAAGCTTCTAGGTTGGCATCAAGAGTATTATAAGTAAGCATCTAGAATATTGTAAGTACTTAAGTACTTACGCGGTGGGCATCAATTATATTGTAAGTAGGTATTAAGGATATGGTAAGTAGGCTAGTAGGCTAAGTTTCTTGGTAGCCATTAAGAATATTGCAAGTAGGCATTTTAAGTACTTTTTCGGTAGACATTAAGTATATTGTAAGTAGGCATTAAGATAATGTAAGTGGGCATTAAGAATACAATAAGTTGACATTAAGGTTTAACGGGTTGGCCTGAGAGACATCTCTCAAAGAGACGGTCTCTCAGGAGACCGACTGTAAAAAATATACCCAAACCAGTTAGGCATAAATAAAAGAAAATTGTTGCAAATTAAGAGGGACGTAAGGAATATATGTCAAGAAAAAAGAAGTAACAAAAAGATAAAAAAAGTTGAAAGAAACAATCATTCTATGATGTACTTCAAAACCTAATAAAGAAATATAAAAATAAAAGGCTTGATCCCCCACCACTATCAACTAGTAGCTTAAAACCTTATTTTAGGTTAGAAATTACATACCTTTATTAACACTTCTCCCAAGGTTATTGTTCACACGCAAAGGGTCAATGACATTGAAATGCTTGGAAAGAAAAGGCTGACCCTGATTTTCATGATTTCCAGGAAAGACAGCATACACAGCACTACAAGCGTCAAGAAATAATTTACTTAGCAACAACTCCCCGCCATCTTTACGAGGAGGTTCCGCTGTATAATTGACAAGTATAAGGATGTCAGTAATAGCAATCACACTAAAACTTTAAGATATAAATAAGCTGCACGTAAGATGCGTACCAGTTACATCAGGAAGTGCACTAATGGGTACAGGACCCCATAGGCTAACGCAGAAATTATCCCAATCAAAAATACTGAAGAACTCCAAAAAACGGTAGAGAACCTGGACAGAAAATGGTATTAATTATCATTGAAGATAGTGTAGGATCTAAAACTAAAATTAATCAAAAAACAAAAATATAAAATTAGCACCTCTAAAGGACCAGCAAAGGAATTATTGAAAACATGAAATATGTAAAGCACCAAGGTCTCCAGAGCATACGTAGATATAAGCCCATGATGAGCACCCAAAATACGACTTTCATAATAGCACCATGCTTTAATTAATATAATGCTACGCTTAAACAGATGATTCTGATTAATCAAATGGTCAACCTGCAGTGGAGAAAATTAAGTTAGAATCTTGAATCCAATTAACATAGGCATTCTGAACAAAATACAGTTAAAACAAATAATAGATAAAATATTACCTCCTCAAGGAAACACAAGGTGCATAACCCACCCAATTGATTAAATGATATGTCCACAACAATATTTTCCACAAGACACTTGATTATCTTTACCTGAAAAGTAGCATCATCAAATGTGCATCAGGTATAACCCATCCCTGATTATAGAGAATATTCCCTTGCACGATCATGCCATATATGGTTTCAAGATGGACAGGAAAAATCAAAATAAGCAAATATATTTTAAAAAAATAAGTGAGGAAAAGAGAGCCTTAGAGAAACATGGAATAAAGGGCCTAACAGCCCCAGGCCACGACAAAGCAGTACTTGATCGACCTTACTTATTGATGACCATGAAGTCAAGTGCAAAAGTGTCTGCCTATTTTACTCTAACTTGTAGGAAAATTCAAGATTTTGTCTCAAAATAAATGTCCAAGTGTCAATAGACTCAGATGAGTATGTAAACTAAAACAAGGTTCCAGAGGTGTCGATAGAACCTTTAAAAGGGAAAAAAGGAAATGCCTATCTAGAACATAAGCCATCGGAAAGACTAAAGCTTCACTCAATGCACCCGCCTACTAGAAAGTAGGGTAAAGGCTCTTATGTTTTCAGTGATATAAGCAACAAGTTTTCACTAAGAGACCCCTCTCTAATAACATCCAAAAATGAAGTCAGCTTCTAGAGTTAATATTTCTTTGATTTATTTTCCAAGTTGATGTTTAAAACCCTAATCACATTTGTTAAGTACAAGTAATCACTCTAGATCTTAAGTGTTTTATGTTTTGGAAAATGAATGCTAAGAGAGTTCCTTATCATTCGTAATAAAAAAAATAAAAATAAAAACCATGACAAAAATTAGGAAATCGATTCTAGGGGAGATTCTAAGAACCAACAAATTGCTTCCCATTTAATGGAGTGCATCTCCTTGGTAGGTCGGCAACATCATTACCCACCCTCTTAACATGGCTACAATAAAAGAGAACAAAAACACATACTAGCAATTGAAGCAATAGTTTGTACTGGCATCATGGCGTATTTTCAAAATTAAAATACTCTTTATTGGTCTTAGTTGCATGACAAAACCATGGAAAAACAAGAATAGGTCAAGATAAGAAGATGAAAGAGTGAAAGACTCACTTCTGCCTGAATGTACTGCACCTCTTTTACACGGAATTCAGCATTTTCATTCTTTTCCTCACTTATTAGTATATCACGCACTTTACCAGCCCATGAGTCCTTTAGAGATTGACTTTTACAAAATGCCGTCAAGTCAATATCCCCATCCGGTAAATATGTCTTTAGAGGAACAGACCCAAAAGTGAAAACCTGTAGATGAGACATTATAGAGAAGTAATCACAATGACAAGCAAGATATAACTTGAAAGACATTCATGCACAGACCAGCCCTCACTTAAAGAGGTGAGATAACATCAAAGGGAGAACATTTTCAGAAGGTACGCATATTAAACAATGAACATGCAACAAATTGTATCACTTATAGTACATCAAAAACAAGGTCATTGTTCAACATGACATCATTCTATCCCGTAAATCCAACACAAAGTATAACACGCACGCAGTTAGATTGGTAGGATAACAAGATCAGCAAAAGTCAAACAAAGCATTGATCGTAATGTCGTGCATTAGAGATGATTAACTTTTATTACATTGTCTTTGCTATAAAGGGTAGGGTAATTAATGAATCTACAAATCTTGCAAAGAATATTTTCTTTCACATAGTATAACAACAAAAACATTTCATTACACCAACGCCATTAGGTAATTCCCACCTAAGCGGAGTTTGGAGTAATTGGGTGTATGCAACTTAAACCTTGTTAGTGTTGACAAAGATATTGTTTTTGGTTGATCCTTAGTAGCAACGAACATCTGAAACTTCACATAAATAAGACGTACACGTGATTCTATTAGCCTTGTTAATATGTGCAATGAGTGAAATTGGGTGACAGACTAATTCTAATAACCAATGTCACATGATCACTAATCCCCTTACGAATCGGGAATCAAAAAAATGAATTACGATTGATTTAGGGCTACTTTTGGGTCATTTTGAGCGAATCACGATGTTACTCTACTAATAACCTTAGCCCTAAGCATTAAAAATAGAACCAAAGGCCAATAACCTATCTTTCTCTGAATCCCACAAAACCTTTTGGTTTTGAATGAATATATAAGAACATTAACACTATTCACCAACATAAATATACCTTAAAACATAAAGTATGTCGAATGCATCTACTTTCCAATTCAATCAACTTTCCTTTCCCTAACCTAATCTAATTTCAATTTCTCTCAGAATAACAGTAGATAAGTCATATACTAACATCACAGGCAAGCAAATCAATAAGCAACACTCAACAATCAATCTTCTAGAAGCAAGTTACTTCACCTGACAGGGAAAACACTTCATAATCAACCGTTGCACATAATCTGCAACGGCATTTCTCCTTTCTTCGGATGGTTGATTGGGTTGAATGCAGGCTATAAGCTCTGCAATTCTATCTTCTGCTTTTGACCAACGCTCTGCATCGAGCACACGAACCAACGAAGCAGATTCATTGGATAACAAGCCATTTGGAAGTAGCCCACTTGGCTGTGCCCATTCCTCATGCTCGCCCATACAACCAGAGGCTAATTTCCTATACTCAATCCTTTAATTCTAACCAAAAAAAACCCCACCTGCTAACAACCCAGATGAACAAAACACCAAAAATACTAGCCAATCTATTCAAAATCGGTAAATGGGGGAAGTGTAAGAATTAATCAAAATATCTTCCCACCCTTGCAAATCAATAAAATTAGACTTTGGGGTTCTTATTATCCAAAAAATGAACCCCGGAATTAAAAAAAAAACTGCAATTACAAGCAACAGCTCTATTAACATAGACTTCAATATGCTACTAAATAAATGCTACTTGTACAACAATAGCTCCAAAAATTTACCAAACTATAGCAACTGAAGTTGATCATCCACCTTCAAAAAAGATAATCTTCCAATAAATTTGTCATCTAAATGACAAATTGAATCAGCAAAAACCCTAGTTGAAAATGTTGAACCTTTTCTAATGTGGGCACAGATTTTTGCTGATAAAATGTTGATAAATGCCCAATTAAAGATAGAAATTCAAGAAAAGGGGGAAAACCCAGATAGCATTAATGCTTTTTATTCTAAAAAGTTTATGCTATAATTCTATTCCAAAAAAGATTGAAAAGCATAGCCTATATTATATGGATCCCAACAAATTGAGATTGAAATTAAGAAATAAATGGAAAAGAAACGAAAAGATATTTGCTGAGTTAGAGATTTGAGGGTAAAAAATGAGGGTTATTTGAAATAGGAAATTGGGGAAAATAGGTAAGAAAGAGAGAGAATCTGATGGTGTTTGGAAGAGAGAGACAAGAAAGGAGAACGGGAAGAGAATGAAAAATATGGAAGGGTTTTGGGTTTTCGTTTTTCCATATTCTTGTAAATGGGCCGGGCTTAAAGCCCTAAAATAACAAGCAAGTGGATTTATGTATAAACACGAGACGGTTTTACGGTAAGATAATTTTTATTGGGCTAACCTATTAATTAATTAAAGAAATATGCTAGTTATATCAAAGCTAGTCTTGAACGAGACCGTCTTAATATGAGACGAATAGCCCAATCAGCCCAATTATAATTTTCTCGATATACGCTCAGTAGTTGATCTATTTAAGGTCATAATTGATACATTTAAGGTTAAAATTGATTTTTTTTTAAGCTATAATTGATCATAATTAATCACTTTTAAGGTCTGAATAGATCATTCTTTAATTAAAATTGAAATTTTTTATAACAAAGAAGCCTTAACTCTAAGTCATTTCCAAGAGCATTCATTGAATCAATTGGTAAATATAATTCAAAATCGAAACTTTCTCCACCTTCACATCTAGGATAAGCAAATGTTACACCTAAAACTTTTTTTCCAAGTTCATTATGAAGAGAAACTGTGAGGAAAGAGCATATCATCATTATCATCATACCAAGTGTACCCCGCTTATAGAAAACTATGGTCAGGGTCTAGGAAGGAAAGAGTAATATCACTATTATTAATCGATGATTAAAGAGTACAAGCACTCTTATGTTCCATTAAAACCATCATGTATGCATTGAATAAAAGTACTTGTATTGTGCAATGTTTTAACACTATTATTGATAGTTTTATTGACCATTCATTTGTTGTTTAAAATTCATCCATAGAATGATAGAATAATACCATTTTATTAAACTTCATTCTGAAATTGTGAAAACAGAACCATATTTAGGTAGAAATTAATCAGTTTAATATCAAAATTTATCACTTATAAGTCCAAATTAAAATTTTTTATTTTAATTGATTTGCTTAAGTTTTACGTTACGTTGAAATTGATAACTTTAATGTCAAAATTGATGCCTTTAAAGTCAAAATTGATGTCTTTAAGGTCAAAATTGATAAATGTGAGAAAATGAAAAAAATGAGGGCAAGTGTGTGATGCAGCCGGCCCAAATTGACATTCGCATCATCCAAGTTTTTGTATGAATTATTTCTGCTCATCTCATGGTGAGATATTATCATACAAGACAAGTTGAACACAAATTGTCGTAAGAGACAGTTTCATCGTAAGGTGCAATTCATACTTGACCAAATATCCAACTTACACAAAATGAACATTTTGTTGTGATATCCTCTCATTAAAATACAATCACTCACAAAAATAAATATTTCATATATGATGATAAAAAAATATATAATTATCCTCAAAATAAAGCCATAACAAAAAATTTGTTCTATTTGTCATCACTTTTTTATTTTTATAATAATATGGATATAGATTGACATCTTGTTTTTGTTCAAATTTTAAAAAATGTAGCTTAAGACAAAAAACACTCCTTTCTAGTCGAAAAAAATGCATAAATTGTGTGAACTTACTTATGTGTCACCATTAATAACGAGTAGTGCATTGTGCTAAAGGTCAACAAGCAATTACTTGTGACATGATGCGAGCACACACTTCAAATTATTATTTTTTTCACACACTTCAAATTATTATTTTTTTTTTTAACTTTTTTCTATTTTGATTAAATAATAGGTTGTGCCATGATCTAATCGTGTTATGTTCAAAAAAATAATGAAATTGACACGCATATGTCCCACTATGGGTTATTAGTGAGTCATGTCGAGTAGGGTCATGAACTTCATGTTAAACCGAGTCGTTTCTATGTTTAAGGATATTGCACAAATATTATTATTGCATGTTTCTTGTATCACTCTTAATTTGCTATATTCTGTTGTGTATTTATGGTAGCCTCACCGCTATTGCTATTTTCTTATTATAGAAGTGAGCTTACAAAATTTATTATAATCTCATCCACAAACTCAATTTTTCTCTTCATCTCATTCATATATATTTTTTATTTAAAGTGCTTGACTAAAATACTGATAACAAATTAGAATGACTGATTTGATCATCTTATTGTATTAATTGATTTGGCTGGTTGTAATTAAACATGTTCGCAAAGCAACTTGTTATTTATTGATGATTCGTAACAATAAGGTAATTCGACTAACTAATTCTCCAAAATTAGCATTCGATAATTTGACCACTTATTCATCTACTTGTATCTACACAACAACATCATTTTGTTAGTCCAATATCATTAAGTATCTTCCGCCTAGGATATATATGGTGGGATATGACGGAGTCTAATATACGCAACATTATCACAAATAAGCTATCTTGCCCAATACCCTCATTCTCTTGATCTTTTAACTAACATCCATTTAAAGAAATAAAACTAAAATACACACCAAAACAATACTCCCTCATATTCTCCCTAGGTGTCCCATTTGGCTTTTCACCATTTTTTAGATGGTCAAATGGGACCACATGTGCAAAAGAAAAGTGTAAAGTTTTAAAATTTTTATAGGTGTAAAGCGAGATTAGTAAGTGTGAAAGTGTAAAAAAGTTAAGTTGAGTAGGTATAAATTGGTAAAGTTAACATATCTAAAACAAAAATGAGACATTTAAGGTGACTTGATCAAATAAGGAAATCAGACGCTTAGAGTGAATAGAAAGGAGTATATAGCAAACAACAATTCTTATTCTCAAAAGCCCAACCCATTATGTTAATTTAAAAAAAAAAAACTGACGCGCGCGTATAAGTTTAATGTGAAAAGTCACATGATATATTTGGAGTTATAACAACATTCATTTGGGGTTATAACATAATATATTTGGTGTTATATACCAGCATATATTTGAGGATTATAACATATTTTAGTTGGAGTTATAACATAATATATTTGAAGCAATAACAATATATATATTTGAGGTTATAACATAATATTTATGGGGTTATAACAACATATAATTGTGGTTATAACATAATATATTTAGAGTTGTAACAATGTATATTTGAAGTAATAATATCATATATATGGAGTTATAACAACATAACATATTATATTTTGTCTTTTTTGACCTGTTCGCAGTTAGTAACTGCGAACAACCCTAAACCTCAGGTTTGAGAATTTTACGCTTACTTTTGAAATAAATTTGAAAATTGAATTATTTAGTTCAATTTTTTTTTATTTTTTGACTTAAAGATTTCAAATTTTCCACCTAAGATACACCAAAGTGTTCATAATGGGTTAGTGGTGCCCAAGCTTTTTGGGTACTATCGTAAATGGGCTTATCTTGCAAGAACGATGATGATTAGGTAACGGAGTACAACAGGTCTCTTGAGAGATGACTTTCAGAGGCCCAATCCAATTGATTAATTTATATAAAAAAATACACAAATTTTTGTGACAGACGGTCTCTTTGAGAGATCATTTTTAATTGAGCCGGCCCATTATATATATTTTTAAAAATATTGTAAGTGGACATTAAGAATTATGTAAGTTGACATTTAAAATATTGTAAGTAAGCATTAAGGATAATGTAAGTAGGGATTAAGAATACGGTAAATAGGTAGTAATCATTAACGGGTTGGGCTTGAGATGCGTCTCTCAAGAGACTAGTTGAAAAAAATATTACAAATTCTAATAAATGCAGTTATTCTGACACGAATAACTGATACATGTTTATGAAATGCAAAATGGATGTTTATAATATGAAAAGTAGGTGCCAATTATATGTCAAATACGTATTGATCATACGTAAAGTATGCAAAATAGGCTTTTTTCATTGTTTAAATAGGTAGTCATTAAAAGGTTGGCAGGTGTTTATCCTAGGCAAAGCATGTATTTTTTATATGTTAAATAGGTGTTTATCAAGTGAAAAGTAGGTGTTTATGTTATGCATGCTAGAAGTTTAAGATATGCAAAGAAGAAATTTATCTTATGACAATTAGTTGTTTGATGTACAAGTACTGTTTTAATACATGTAAAGTGAGTGTTTATGAAATCAGAAGTGGGTGATTTTCAACACTATTTTTGCAAGTAAATGTTCAAAAAACACCTCTTAGTCTCCTACTAAGGCTAACTATCACTACAATTTTAACATTGAGTAAAATGAACCTTATAATATACCAAACTAAGAAGTTAAATAAAAGGATTATTTTAACACCTAATATCATGAAATCAATTGTGATCATCTTTGATGATAACACTTGCAAAAACACACTAACATCAATGGTAGTTTTCCTACTTTATTATCTTAAAATATCTACTTTTAGATCTTAAAACTCTTACTTTAATACTATAAAACACTTATTATAAATAGATAAAATATTTACTTATTATCTTGCAAAATAAAGAAACAAAAAACTTTTACTTTAATAGATAAAACACAAACAAAAGGCTAATACATTATAAATACCTTCATTACATACTAAAAACTCTTACTTTACATTAAATATACACATACTTCATATGTATTAAACACCTCCATCAACAAGTTTAAACACATGCTACACAATTACAAATGGAGGAAATTTATTGGTGAACGCCATTGGAGAATCTTCGAAACCTAAGCTTATTCTCAATCTTAACTCTAGTCAACCTAATCTCAATCTTAATTGAATTATAATTTAGAATTTATTTATGATTTTAATGGTGAAAATTAAGTTGGAGAAGATGAGGGTAGGCATGAATTGCATGATGGAGAAATTGATTTTAATTTGAAAATTAAACTGAAGAAGAAGAAAAGTAGACATAAATGGCTTGACGGAAAAGAAAGAGAAGAGTTATGGATGAAAAAGAAGGAAGGTATCATGAAATTAGAGAAACTATCGAAATGACAAGCGCTTCATTTGTATTTTTATTTATTTTTTTATTTTTAAAAGTTAAATCAAACTAATTAAAGATTGTCTCTCCAAAAAATTTGTGATTGGAGTATGGTAATGGTAGATGTACATCAATGTAGATGAAGTACTTATAATCCAGCCTTGTCATTAAGTTCCTAAACTGCGTGAATGCTTGGTTTCGGCCCAACTAAAAATGTACGTGAATCTAGGCCTTAGTTCTAACGAGTTGTGCCACTCGGTCTTATATGAGACCATCTTATTATGAGATGAGTGTCTAATATAATTAGTTAATTTCTCAAATTGATTATTTTAAAATTGTAAGTGATCACTTTAAAGTTATAAATAATTATTTTAAGGCTATATAAAGTGATCCATTTAAAGTTATAATTAATCATTTTAAAATTAAAAATATTTATTTAAATATCATAAATTATCAATTTAAGACTAAAAGTGTACGATGTGTACATTAAGTCAAGTTAATAGAGTTTTCACAATAATAACGTCTCATTTAAACATTTGTGCTCGAGCATATATTAAACTTATGAATTTAATCAATCTGCATATAGTTGAGACAGTCTCATTCATGATTTGTTGTCCAGCCAGAGACATGTTATAGCGAGTTAAAGTATGTGGACCAATTTCCACCGACTTCTTAAAAGACAAAGTCAAATTTGTCTCCTTTTTTATGGATGAGGAAAAAGATATTGTGGGCCCCACTTGCGTTGACCCTACTTTGATAATTGGAAAAAAAAAAATTTCACTTTTGTTAGGAAAAATGTTTTTGGTTTAAGACTCATTCATCCTCCTTCGTTTTGGGATGTGCGCTTATAAGTGAATTAGTATAAAATTTTTTTAAAAAAAAGATATATTTTGAGCAAGATTAATATATTGAAATGTCCATTCAAATGCTCGGATAAATTTATGTTAATTGAATCAAAATTTGATTATTAATAATATAAAAGTGTAGTATTGTTTAAGACTTTCATTTTAAGTTGATTTACACATTCTTAGGTCAAAGAAATAGAGGATACATATTCCTAAACTATTAATAATTGCTACAATTGTAGTGATGACCGAAAATAAATTGAAGGTGCCAAAATTTTAAAATGTAAACTTAGAGTTGTAAATAGAGATGGTCATTGGCGCCTTGGCGGGTCTGGCCAAACTCGGACTCGGACTCTTTTATTTTTTATAGATTCAGACTCGAATCCGGATTCTAAGGATCTAAAATTTTCAGACCCAAACCTCCGGATCTGACAGGTCTAGGGTCCTTAATGGGTCTTAAACAAAGTCTCTTTGATTTGTCAAAATTGAATCTTTTGCGAGTTTTTTTGTATTTTTGTAAGCAACTTATTATCGTATTACAAACACTAGTTCGAATTCATGAAATTCAAATACAAATAATTACTAAAAAGTAAAAACACTTGTCTAAATACATAATTAAAAACCAAACACCTGTCTAAATGCATAAGATAAAACACTTGTTTGAGGGGCGGGGCTAGGGTCTGAGTCCAAGTTCGGGTCTGCACCTTGAGATCCAGGCCTGAACCCGTCAGATATTTTTGGATCCAGATCCGAGCCGAATCCGATGGGTCTCAAAAATTAAGACCTAGACCCTTAAAAAGAAGCGGGTCCGGAACAAGTCCAACAGGATCCTGGACCCATGACCATCTCTAGTTGTAAATGAGGGGGTCAAATTTTGCACTTTTAACCTCTTATAAAATTGTTAACTTCACTAACCTCATATCATAAATATAAAAGAACTAAAAAATTTTAAGTAATGATTTTATATATCACTGTTAATGAAATAGTTTTACAGGTTAAAATGTGATTGTAAGACATCAAAATTTTTTTATATAACAATAGTTATTATTTTAAGCATTAAAGATAAGTTTTCAAAAATATATTATGGTATGTTTGGCTGCTTGAAATTTCTTTCAAAATGTTGAATTGGGCCAAATAGTATGTTTGGCAAATCTAAAATTTGAAAATGTAAAATTGAGTCAATTTCATAGAATTGCAATAACAATGTGAAATATGGTCAAGTATCAAAATTTACAAATTCCAAGTACATAAGTGTCATTTATAATTCTTAAATTTGAATATCAAAATCTAATTTCCTATTTTCAAATGTATTCTATATTGTCAAACACTACCTTAATACATTTGTATAAGTAGTTAAAATCTTTTTAAAACTTCATATAGTGATGAGTGATGTGGTGACAACTATTATACAAGCAATAATGGTTTAGTTGTAAAATACAAATTATTTTATATAAAAATGCATTTCTCTTATAGTATGTACTATTTTATACAATTTAAAGAAATTCAAAATCTTACATATTATTTATTTTTTTGAAATGCATCTTACATATTATATTAATTTTCTTGAAAAATGATAAATGACATATTCTAAAATGTTTATCACGCGATTAATTTTAGTTGGAATGATCGAGTGAAAATTATATGGAAAATAATTTTTACAAGCATGTCAATTTTTATATACACATAAAATTAAAAAATATCAGTTTTACAAAAATATGTAAATTTGGGTAGAATATGTATATAAAGAATAATTATTTATTTAATTATGCAATCATTATGTTGCTATAAACAATTTATATCAATTATTACATTTCATTAAAATATTATAACTTTATATTTATATTTACTTTCATACTAATAAAATACATACAATACTTTCATATTTATATTTATATCGTTAATGGCTATAGTGAACATTCTAAAAGCATCCGTTAGCAACATCCTATTATTAATTGTAAAAACAAATATATAGATGCAATATTTTCATAATTTTATTTTTTTGACTTTTCTTTTTCCCTCTTTATTTACGCTGATTTTTTAGATTGGATAAGGAGGTAATATCCTAATAGGTAGCATGCATGCACAACTTTTGGTTGCTTTTTTTTAATAAAGAAGATAAACTTAACAACAATATATTTTTGTCCATAGGTTTTGGTCATATGGTAGAACTTTCTATGCACGTTCTATGGTGATGTGATGACTTAGTTTAAACGTTTGAGATACACTACTTTTTTAGCATGACATTTTATCAAGTTAATATATTTAATTTGTCTCACTAAAATATTTTTTATTTTGGTCTGTACTAATTATATTAAATTTAAATTATATTATTTTTATATTTGGATAATGATTAATTAATGTCTTTTAATTTCGTCCATATAATTTAAATATTTTTTATCTTTATCCATACATTTTATTATTTACTTTCTCCTAATTATTACTTAATATTTATAATTTTCATAAAAAAAAATCATAATTTCTCTTTGGTCATACTACTAATTCATTAGGATAGAATAATATATTTTTTGAATTGAATGATTCTTAACAACACCTAGAATTATATGTTGTCTTTTTGTGAGATTTTAGATGCTAACTATTTTGGCATTTGGTATAGGTACATGCTCCATTCCATTCAATGGCATTTGCATTAGGTATATGTTTCATTCCACTTAAATACTTTAATTTTTAAAGGAATTGATAAATGTCTTGAAAGAATCTTTTTACAAGTTGTGACGGCTGATAAAGTTAGTCAAGTAATTTAGGTTTTTTGTTTTTTTTAGAAATTCGATTTTCACCATTTACAAAATAATTAATTTTTTTTACTTTTTTTTAAGAATTTTCCTACCTATCTTTTGATTTAAAAAGGAATTAATTAGTAAGTTGAAAAAATCCATTTACATGTTGTATTTATAAAAAATAATAAATAGTTGAGTGTAATACGATATGACAACTATTGATATATAACATTGAGATTATGTTCAAACAAAACAAGAGATTTCAAAAATATAACTGCAATAATGTTCTAAAAGATCTAGTTTTTTAAATAGAAATGAAGTAATTTTTAAAAGTTGATAAATTTGTTTAATATGAAATGTGTGGAATATAATAAATCACCTTTAATTAACATAAAACAAATCAATGTTCTTATAAAGTCCAACTAAATTGAAGGATTAAACCAACCAATAATGACTTGAACAAATAGTCCCCGTTAAAATACATAAGTTGTATTTAAGGTGAATTTTAGTGAAAAATTTAAAATAGATAATAAAACAAAAAAATAAGTGGATGTTAAAAATATGTGGTTAAGAATTAATTAGATCGTGTATAGAGAAAAAGGATAAATTTATAAATGGGATTAAAATAAAAAGTAAAACCATTAGCAAAAAAATCAATTTAAAATCAGTGCAAACAAGGAGTGGATCAGAATTGTAGACTTTGACCCTCTTGATTAATTGAGTTTCACACATTGTTGATAAATTTTTTACATGTTTTTTATAATTTTTGAGTAGAAATGATTTTATATTTTATCACCTTGAATTTAATAAAAAAATGTTCAAGTTAACAAAAATAGAAGAAAACTTAAACAAAAATAACTATTAACGTCAAAAGAAACCACATTAATATTAGTAGTTTGTTCAAATTATACAAGACAAAATCCAATCTAACTTAGCTTCCAAATAAAAATTAACCATTTAAGTTAGATATATATGCTAAGTATCCATACAAAAATAATAAACTATTTAATTAACTCGTATATATAAAAAAAACACTCAAATATATATTCTAAATGTTAGTTTATATAAAAAAAATCTATACAAAATTTGCATTAAATTTGGCTTGCTGCCTTATTGCGTTGTTGATTAAGAATTTAATTGATGAATATGACATGATTATTACGTTTTCATATTTGAATAAATATTTCTTTCAATTTTTAATACCCTCCCAACAATCAAACTTTTTCTTTGGTTGTTACATCAAACCATCTATCTCTTAAAAAATAAAATTGTTATAATATAGTAAATTCATTAAAACATATAAGTACTTAATATTTACCATTGGCGAAGCCTGGATTTTATAATAGGGGGGGCCAATAATAATACAATACTTATAAATATATTAAATTAAGTAAAAGTTCTTACATGAATAGTTAATTAAATCGCACTCTTCGAAATTTCATTAGAGCAAAATCAACAATATAATAGAGTCTACGTTAAACAGATTAACTAATTCCCTTTCAATAATAGTTTTTCTAAATTTCTTCCTTCTGTATTTTGTTGTTGCTCATGAGTTTCATTTTGAACACTTGAAATTGAAGCTTGCCCACCATTGGACTTTTTGAAAAAAAAAATCTAGTGTTCTTGACTTCATAATTCATACTATTAATCTATTATATATTCATGGATTCACCTAATAATAACAATTTTCAAAATTCCAACTTTAAAATAAAGAAACACAATGATATAATTTATTAAGTTATGAATACAAATTTATGGAAACAATTTCTCAATTCTCCTAATAGCAAATTTATGGACACAAATAAAACAAAGCAAATTGGGTATGTTATTTAGGTATGAACACAAATAAAGCACAAATATTCCAATTACAAATAAAAAATACAAAATTCCCAATTACAAATAAAAAGACACAAAATTCTCAATTACAAATTTTCCAATTTTGGTTTGTTTATTATATATAAAACAAACAATGATCCATTGATTCTAGATATACAAATTACAAACCAATAATTCAAACAAAACAAAAATGAATTATTATAATTAATGAATAAAAATTAGAAATAATTTACCTTTAAGGCTTTGAGAAACTTCTTAAGTAACAATCCAACTTTGGTTTAGAGATGAATGCTCCAATTTTAATTTTGGAGGAATTCCTTCAGCAATAAGAAATGGAGTAATTATAGGTAATTTTGTTTGAGTTTCTAAAAAAAAAGGAATTTGAATAGTTATAATTTTAATTTGGGTAATGTAATGGAGGCGGGATTGGGAATGAGGCAATAATAATAATGTTGCCTATACTGCTATACAGTAGGCTGCATTAGGCCAGCCGTCAATTGCATTGCATATTTGAGTATTTTAAAAAAAATGAAAGCTGCTATCGGGTTACGATCCCCTACACTTAAGGTTTCAAGGTAAACAAACTAACCAATGAAGCACACCAATTTCCTTGTTAGATATTAGACTTTTTTATACATATACTATAAATTACTAAGGGGAGCTGAATCAAAATTAAAAAGAAACATATTTTTAAGTCGGGGGGTCGGGCCACTACCGGCCCCCTAGCTTCGCCCCTGCCATTTACTAGTATAAGTTTATCAATACTATAGTGCAAATGTTCACTAATGTCAAATGTCTAGATAGTATAGAAGGTCAAACACTCACCTTTATATATATATATATATATATATATATATATATATATATATATATATATATATATATATATATATATATATATATATATATATATATATATATATATATGTATGTATGTATGTATGTATGTATGTATGTATGTATGTATGTATGTATATGTATATATATATATGTATATATATATATATATGTATATATATATATGTATATATATATATGTATATATATATATATATATATATATATATGTATATATATATATGTATATATATATATATATGTATATATATATATATGTATATATATATATGTATATATATATATGTATATATATATATATGTATATATATATATGTATAAATATATATATATATATATATATATATATATATATATATATATATATATATATATATATATATATATGTATATGTACATGTATGTGTATATGTACATGTATGTGTATGTGTGTATATATATATATATATATATATATATATATATATATATATATATATATATATATATATATATATATATATATATATATATAATCAATTAAATGTCTTTTTTCTTTGTTACTAGTATGTGTTAGTTGAATTATTTTAAGACTTTTTTTTTAGTATGAGCTACTCTTTTGAGAGATTGTATTTTGGTGAAACGACTTTAAATAAAGAGTCTATATTCTTATAATATGTATGAGATAAGTTATTTAACTCATATATTAAGTGCATCTCTCGATGAGACCATCTCAAACAACAATTTATATTTTTCTATAATCTATTTATTTATGCAACTCACTTAATATTTATTTTATTTACTAAATAAAAATTGTTAAAAATTCAAATATGTATGAAAAAATGCAAATTAAATGAAACAAAAGGAACAAGATTAGAGGTGCTTAAACAGATCCGACGAGAAGATATTCATCTGACTTCAAAACGAATTTAAAATTATATAAAAATTAATGTAGACGTAAAACTTAATTTTAAACTAAGCTGAAATGCTTTACCTAAAACTAATCTAATAATCGAAATAAATACCTTCAGACGGATCTAAACTTCCAATTCCACTCCATGTCAGATCAAACTTTTGCCGACTAATCTAATTTGTAATACAACTAGCATAATTCTACCAATTTCTTTTTGGTAATTTAGTGCTTCAAGTGGCAGCATGTTCCCATTAAACGTTTATAACCTCATTATGATCCAACTTGTACCCAATAAAACACCATATCTTTCAACCAATACTTATCTCACAGTCTTAATGGGACCCACAAGTGTAACTAACCCACAATGAACAACATGTGCTGGTCTGTTATACAAACAAATCTCACCCTCTTGTCATTTTAGTCTTCTCCTTCATCCTCATCAAAAAACAACCATAAAAATTTGGAACTGTGAGAAAATGACTTATGTGAATATAAACAAAACTTCATAAAATAAGAAGATAACATGAATTTGCAAAGTTGAGAAAAATAAAATTAAAGATTTATAGAAGAAAAAGTGATTGCTTGTTGGGTTTTTAATTATTTAATTTTTTCTTTCTTTCAAGTGAAGTATGGAGTCTGTATACATTGCTAGACACCACAGTCATAGAGTTGCAGGGAATCAGTGCTCTTCTGCACTTACCAAACACATCAAAGCACCAGTAAATCTTGTAAGTTTTTTTTTTTTTTTTTTTAAAAAAAAATCTGATTTTTGAATGAATTTCATGATTTCTTTAATGGGTTTTATTTTTAGATTGATTTTAATTTCTGGGTTCTAAAAGTTGTGAATTTTGGTGTATTTTTTTTATGTTATACGCTGTAATTTATGCTTTTTTCCCTCTTTTTTTATGTGTTTTTTAGTGAAAAATTTTTAAAAATTTATTTTTTGGATTGTTAGGAAGTATAATGCTTACTTGTTCTTCAATTCTTTGAATAAAGATGATATTTTTAAAAATTTAGAGATTTTTTTGGGATCAATTTCATGGTATATTCTTTTTTACAAAGTGTTTTTGAGCAAGAACTATTAAAATTAGTCTTCTTAAATTGTTCTTGATATTGACTACTGTCACATAAATTTACTAGCTTTTTTAATTGATTAAGTTCTCACATAAGTCATAATTATGATAGTTATGGCTAACTGTATGGTGTTTGATCTCATAGACCTTTTAAAAATCGAGTTAGCCTAATAATCGGTAATTTGATACTCACCACTTATTGGAAAGAATGAATTCCCTTTACACCTGACCTGCAGGAATTCTTAGCCTATCCGTGAATTTATAAAAAATGTGTTTTTAAGCTCCAAAATTTTGAACAAATTGTAAAATTAGAAAATGAGGTTTTGAAATACTATTGTGTATAATTGCTCTGCTTTTGCATATAATGTCGGTGTTTTGTATTTTGTGTTAATTGTTAATGAAAATCATGTTGCTTAATGATCTAGACTTTGACTCTCACTACTTACCGGAAATAATGAATTCCCTTTACACTTTGCCCGTAGAAATTCCTAACCTATTTGCGAATTAAAAAATACGTGTTTTTATGCTTCAAAATTTTGAAAAAAGTTTAAAATAAGAAAATGAGATTTTGAAAATTATCGTGTATTAATGTCGATGTTTTGTATTTATGTGTTTTTAATAAAGAGCATATTGCCTTTTGTTTTGGTTAGGTATGGTCATTAGTGAGGAGATTTGATCAACCTCAAAAGTATAAGCCATTTGTAAGCCGGTGCACAGTGAGTGGGGAGCTCAAGATTGGAAGCCTAAGAGAAGTAAATGTAAGATCTGGTCTACCAGCTACAACCAGCACTGAAAGGCTTGAACTTCTTGATGATGATGAGCACATTCTAAGTGTCAGAATTGTTGATGGGGATCACAGACTAAGGGTATGTTTTTTTAGAGCTTTATTGACATTTTTTTTATCACGATATGCTGAAGGAAGGGGATCCTACAAAGTGTCAAGGAACCAACTCAACCAAAAGTTTAAGCTGATGGTTAAGGCCTCAAGATATGTTATATACACTAACACGTCCCCTCACACGAGTCCTTTGGGCTAGAGGTGTGGATGTAGCATAGGCCTTTCTCATGCAGGCGCTAAATATTCCACATTAAATTAGGAGTGGTTGAGATTCGAACCCTTGACCTCTTATCACGTTGGTTTCTAAAACTATGTCAAGGAACCAATTTAATCAAAAGCTTAAGCTAATGGTTGAGGCCCTATAATATGTTATATAATCTAACACAAAGAAGGGCAATAAAATTCGAATTTAGGTTTCTTCCAGAAAAATAAAATATATTTTATCTTAGATAAAAACCAATTCTCTTTATTGACATCTTTAAAATGTGTTTGAAAAAATTCAAATAAGTTTCATAAAAATAGGTCTAAGTTGGGTTCTTTATATAATTATTCATTGAATTATGCTCAAGAAATAAAGTTATCTTCATGAATTTCTTCCTTATCATGTAGAATGTTTACCTAAAAAGGTTTGTAATCAAATTTGGTTTTTAGCTTTTTAGCACTAGTTTTAAGATGTGACCCTAATAAAAACAATTATAATAATGAAAACCAACATGTCAATATTCCTATGACAACCATGTAGGTTTTGGGGGTCGGAATTAAAAAAACTTTACCTTTGATTGAGTTGTTGACCTTCAACTTCACATGTATAAGTAGAGAAAGTTTAGAATATATTTAGTGCAAGTAGATTTATTATGCACTACTACTCACTCTATCTACTACTCACTCTACTAACTTATGAACATATCATGGTTATTACACCCTGTTTTAGTGTGCACTAAATTTATTCAGGACTTTCTTATACAAAAAATACAAATAGTTTGTTGAGTAATTTTTTTTTAGTTCGTTGTAATTCTAATACAAACAATTATAGATCTTTGGTTCCATAATGAATAGACACAAAGATAATTATAACAATGGTCATTCATGAATTTGACGTGCATTTTGCTAAAACCAGTAACAGAAACATGACATAAATTATAAATTATACCGATTTTCTAATAATAAATGTAAAAAGCATTGAATATATTAAAGTGATAAATAATTGCTGCTCTAATGTTATTTAGTCTTATTCAATTATTATTATCAATTTTCAAGGCTCTATTAAATAAAATCTTAGTTCTAACACTAGCTACATCTATCTATCCATCATGCCTAATGTCCTTACAAACTACTGGTACGGTCCGTTTGGTAATCGGTATTAAATGGTGAGAATGATAATAGAAAGTTAGTAATTTTGATAGGAATATCCTTTGACAAATTTATGACCATGCTTATTCTCCTTCAACAATCTCATTTTCTTTACAAAATACATTTCAATGCATTACTTTTAAACAAGTGGTTTTAGACGGTAATGAAAAATTATAAATAAAATTTTTTTTACTGATCAAACTTGCATTATCATGGAAATGACATGATACATATAATGAAAATTTACACTACAATCATTTCTATTACTACTGATAACCAAACCGACCGATAGTTTAATGTGACAAATATAGTTGGAAGTGAACCTTGATTGGGCTAATTTGCTTTAATATTAAGTAGTTGGTTGGTGCTTAATTTTGAGGTGACATTAGAGTGAGATTTGAACCCATTTACTCTTCGAAGTTACCACTTCAACCAATGAGAAGCTAGAAAATAAGTGTAAGGGAGATGGCATATTCATAAGTCAAAAGCAAGAAATGTAAGAGCTTGATGCTTTATGGTCCACCTTCCCACTAGAGACTAACATGTATTGGGTATGGTCTTAGTGGGCTAGTGGCTAATGTAAAAGGCTATAGTAATAATATCATTTAAAGAAAAAAATGTTGATTCATGTGCAATATTGGTTGATATGATGTTAAAAGACAAACATAGTGCAAAATTATAATTTCCATCATGGTTGTTAAAACTTTTATAGTCAGTTTTGTTAATTTCTTGATTTCAGAAAAAATAAAAAAGATCTATAAAAATTTAAGGCGTAATGAATAATATAACAAGTTTTTTATTTTTATTGTTAACATTTGAACTACTTATAAAAAAACACTAATAACTATATTTAAATTCAATTTAAGTTAATATCAACCTTATACATGAAAAAAAAATTTTGGACCCTAAAAGATTTAGGGTCCTCAATAGTAACCCGTTTTATCCTAGCTAATTGACCACGATGCCTATATGAAGTATATATTAAGCATTAACTCACAAGTTTAATTATATAGGTCTAACCAACATTCAGTTCAATACACATAGCCAATTGAAAAGATTAAGAAACAAAGAAATTCATCATCATATTACTCCATTATTAATTGACTTCTACATAGACAGTGTTTATAAGGTTGGATACTCGCAATCTTACCCTTTTGATAATAAAATGGTTGACTAGTTGTTTTCGAGTAACCTTTGATAGAAAACCTTATGCTTGTTCTGGCTCTTTTAGAACCGTTAGTGATATGTTCAGTTGCTAATTATACAATGAATTTGTTTATACACAGAATTACTCATCAATTATCACCGTTCACCCTGAGATAATCAATGGAGAGCCGGGCACTTTAGTCATCGAATCATTTGTCGTTGATGTGCCCGAAGGAAACACTACAGAGGAAACTTGTTACTTCGTCGAGGCATTAATCAACTGTAACCTCAAATCCTTAGCCGATGTCTCTGAGAGGATGGCACACGCCTGATATACAGCGCATGCTCATGCCTCAAGCTACTGATGTATGTATCGCTTTGTTTAAGATCTTTTTATTTTCGTCTGTTCCTTTTGAAGCTTCGAGGAGATTTATAGTCCCAAAATGTTTGCACCCTTTTTTTACATATGGTTTTGATGCAGAGATTATAGCATCCCAGGCTTCATAAAATCATTATATCCTTCTTTTTCTTTTTAATTTGGATGTGTAAGTTTGTTTGTAAAGCATTACTTAACAGAACTTTGCTGTATATGTAAGTCTTTTTTACAACTTATTATGTTGGTGTAAGAATGATGAATAATGTTTTGGCTTTTCCTTTTTGTATATATATGTACTCTGTATTTGATTTCGTAATTTACGTAATGGGCTCACTCGTGTGGATACACACGGAGCACCCATGGACTCCGGATCACAAACCCACGGGTAATGAGTATTGATTTGTATACACATTTGATGAGGTTCTTTTAAAATCATATGGTATAAGGAGGACTTCCTACAAAACATTATATGGAAGTTCATAACCTATATTTTAATGACGTAGGATCTTCCTTGCATGTAAAGTATTTCCAAGACTCTCTTTATGTTAATTTAAGAAGCAACTACTCTTGTGAGAGACCGTCCTTCAAAGAGACAATCTCAAACCAAGAAGTCCACATTCGTATTTTCTCTTCAGCAAGTATTGTATGAGACCGTCTCACTGTAGACGAGCCTATACAAGCAGTCCATTAAGCAAAAAAAACATCAAAAAAAAATAAATAAATTGTACAGAGAGTAGTTTTTTTTAAAAAAGACTTTGGCTGACCCGATTGAGGTCGTGTCATGGTGAGACGGTCTTAATAAAGAATTAGTATTTTTCTATTTAATTTGTATTAATTAGACTATTCAGCTTATGTATCTAATGAGTCCCTTAGAGAGACGATCTCTCACAACAATTTATGTATAAGAAATGGTTTTGTTTCTGTTTAACTTCCCTTTGGAGCTTATTAAGGTAGAAAGGGCTTGTTTTGATATGTTATGGGTAGAACTGTAGAAGTGTTGTTGCAGTTGAAATCCCATCAAATATGATACTCTTTTTGTTTTTATTTATTCTTTTTATTTACTCTTTTTAACAATTATCCGTCTTCATTATTAGATACGACTTATTATCAAATTTAAGTTAATTTTAAATTTTTAAATAAAATTATTATTTTCAAACGTAGCATAAAATCAGTCCAACCAAACAATATCCGTCTTGATTTTGTCCCATCAAGATGTAGAATGTTTCAAATACCGTCCCTCTAGAATTAAAGGAACTCTTATTTTTATGCCCAAGAAAGTAACACCCCAGTCCCCACCATAAGCGATGGGGGATGAAGATTCCAGTGAAGTGGGAGCATAGTTTTTTTTTTCCGTATAATGTCAAATATAGTTAAATAGGATTTTGTTTGATTCTTCTTGATGTATATTTTCGCAATATTAATGTTTTAGAATTTTTTATGGGTATGAGTTGTCGCTGTCCTTCCCTCCAAGACCCTGCTCATGATTTTTTTATGGGCGGAATACATTGGATACAATAATGATGATAAAAACTTTTTATTATATGAAATTAAAGATATTAAAAATTAAAATTGTGCATTTGATAATGTAAAATATAAAATATAACAACTATAAAAAACCAAAGAAAGTACATACAAATACCCTTTCCATCCCTTTGAATTAACATTATTTATTTTAAAAAATCTCGTTTTATTGAATTAAATAGTGCTATTATAGACGGAAAAAGGGTGTACTAGTAAGTAGTAAGACGGAACGTATCTATCTTATGCTTTTTACTAGCACCTTCTTGATTCACACAAAGGGAAAATTGGATAACAAATCTGTGTTGTAGATTTGTTATTATAATTTTTAATGTTAAGTCTCTTACTTTTATAAAGGTCATGATTTTTACATCCATCAAGTTATATTCTGTTGTATGCCATAGATCACATGATATACTTGTATTGTTTTTTATTTATCACTAGTGTGCATGTGCTTTAGCCTTTAAGGTATGAATCATTATGAGAATTCGGTATCATTTCAATCGGAAAATAAGTATTATTTTTTTAAGTATTTTAAATTTAATTATCATCTAATTTTTTCTTTCCTAAGTCTACCCTGTGATTCAAAATAAAAAATAATGAGCATTGAAACAATTTCTAAAAAATTATAACAAAGTGTCAATGAGAATAAAATAGATGTCAACCCTTTTTAATTTATGGCACGGATCATTTAGTTAAACATTCCACTAATATGGAGTTGTGTAACATAGTAATATAGCACAATATTAGTTACTCAATTATTTATTTGTTTATTTCGTTTTTTAATTGCTCAACGACAATTTAGCTTGTGTTGTAATTTGTTGGTTACCTTTCCTTGCTGGATCGGCGTTACCTTTCACTCTCTTTGTAGGACTTCTCTTTTTGGAGGGTTCTCTGTTTGATGGTTTATTTGACTGCGTGCATTTCTCTTTGCCAACTATTTAGTGAGGATAGGAATATGATTTGTCTTTTCCTAAACCCTGACTTTGTGCAGAATACTAATTAATACTGAGTAACAACTAACAAACTTACAAGGATGGTAGTTTAATTAGTTCATCACACATGCAGAGATAATTAATTAGTCCACCTATATATATTAGTATATAGAATTCGGTCTTGATATAATATTTATGTAATGACATATCTAAAGTTAAATATTATATAATAATAGTTGTCTTACTGTTATAATTTAGAAATTGTTATATAGATTTAGTGTACAATATATTGCGTGCACCAACCTTTGCATGCCAGTGGATTAGTCGAATAGAAAGCAAGGAGTGTGAGATGGTGAAATACACAGTTCTAATATGACATAGTAGTGTGGAGTGAGGAGCGAAAATAAGCCTATGTTAGACTTTACCTCAAGTTAGTGGTTTTCTTTGGTTAATGAACTTTCCAATATTTTTTTATTTTTGGCTTTTTGGTTGATCAAATAACTAAGAAACATATTTAGTAAATAATTTTTAGATTTTAAGTCATCTAAAAAGATAAATTTTAAGCCAAAAATTGAAAAAATTACTTTAAGCAATTTTTAATGAGTTTTTGGCTTGTTTAACTTTTTTATAACAAACAATTAACAATTGATATCTAATTTTATCAAACATCACTACAAACAACTAATTTATCAACAAGCTCAAAATTCAAAACAATCAATCTTTCAGATTGTTAAACGAGCCAAGAGAAATAGATATTAGCCAACAATTAACTGCTATTTTCAAATAACTCTAATAGTTTATATTAAAAAGTTAAAAAAATTCAAACATTCTCTCTTAAATTTTATACTCAAGTTTATAATTCTATTTTTATCCCTTTAATTGTTTTTCATCCAAATTTCACTTCTATATTTTTATTTAAAAGAATTAAACATTATTTAAAAATATCATTTAAATTTGAATTTACTAATTAAGGTAAATTTACCTACTTTCTAGATAAGTTTTTTTAATTGGTCCCAACATCCAACTAAATTTATTATATTATACCATTACACGCTACCTTTATTCGTGTGCAATGTTACATAAACCTACACTTGCTAACCTAGATGCGATACAAGTGTACAACCCTCAAGATTTTATTAACTAGACCAATTCCTATATGCACAATAAGTCAATAACAATAATTTACTCCATTTGTAATACTAATGTTGCCCTAAAAAGAATTGGTGAATAAATTTTAAAAAATAAGTGAAATAATATTTTAAGAGGATGTGAGAAACTGTATAGATGAGATTAAAATGCAAGTTAAACGTGTGAGTAAAAATTTAAGGAGAGCAGGTCATGAAAATAAGTCGAAATTAAGTAAATTTGATAAAACAAACCAAAAAGAAGAGTTAAAACAAATTTTGTGTGACTAAGAGCGTAAATATTAAGCGAAATTAAAGTGATCTTTGTAGGATGTCTTTGTTCTTGTGTAACTGGATATATAGTAGTTTTTTTTGTCGTTAATAACGAGCCTATGAAGTTTATTAATGGGAAATGGTTATACAATTAGCAATTTGTAATTACCATTAATAGCTAGCTTGAATGATTGGAGATAAGAGAGTGTACTTAAAGAATATAATTCCAAATAGATACGTTTATATTAAACCTGCACAACAAAGTAGATCCTCGCAGGACACTTGTTTGTTCACACAGATTCTTTGCTCGTTCTAACAAGTTACATCAAAATTTTCATAAACCAACCCAAGCATATTTATCGTTCGAACAATCCATATACTTTTTCAAGCATGTTGCTCGTTCGAGTACCTCAATCTCAACGTCTCACGACACTGAATCAATATGAAACCTCATACTCGTTTGAGCTTGTTAGAATTGAGGAAACAAATCAAGTCAAGAAAAAACTTAGGAAACAAATCAAATCAGGAATATTAGTTTATATTTTAGGAAAATAACTAATATTGCAATATTGTTAATTTAGGCAATAAAGGGATTTCTTCTTGTATATATACTATTGAGTGTAATAAAAGAATGTGAATGAAAACACAGAAATTAAATCCAAACTTTATTCTGTTCTTCTAATCAGAGCTCCTAGACAACTCGCCCGAGCAAAGCATCAATAAGTCTCAAGCAACCCTTAAAACGTTATGCAATTTCGGAGCTATCATCAATAATTGATAAATTTTGGCTTCACCGTTAGCTAATTTTTGTTCCCTTCGTGGGGTATTCTATAAGTATATGGACTATAACAATGATTCATCAGGTGGTTCCTATAGCAAATATTTGCCACGTAAAACAAGGCAGAGGATAAAACCCATCATTGGTTCCATTATCCCATACTCCCATATATGTAGAATACATTGTTGCTTTACATGTGGAAACTCCTAAGTCTTAGTCTTTTGTTACGTTTAATTTGTCTTATTTTTTATTTTAGTTTGTCCTAATAAATTTGTCAAATTTTGATTTTTTAATATGAACCCAACACTTTTACTTACTATATCTTTTCTTTTCTGTCTAAAATCTAAATACCCTGTTACTTTAACCTATTATATACAACTTTATAATATCCGTACTACAAGTAAATATGGCAAAATGACAAGAGGAATAACTGCTAAAATTAGGGATGACAATTCAGTCCGAATCCGACTCGATTCGAGGAAAATAATCCGATTCGAGTCCGAGGAAAAGGTTATCTGACTCCAACTCCGACTTCACGATCCGAATCAGAGTTAGAAACGGACCGGAGTTGAACCTTATTAAAAATCCGACACTCCGACCCTGAAGGAAATCCGACTTTGAATTTGACTTTAACCCAATATTTTTTTTCCTTTAAAACTCTAGACGTGACTAATTCAAGCTCTCTCTCATATTAATTGTTTCGATTTTGAAAAACTACTTGGTATTTTTATTTAGATCAATCAATCAAAATACGACAAATTAGATCAAGAGAAATAAAATACGCCAAATCAAAATGCCAGAAAATTTTGTTAAATTGTAGTATTAGGAATATTTCTCATGTTAAACTTGAATTCAAAGTACATATTTTTTTGTTAAATTGTATTTGAAAAATATATTTTGTTAACTTCGTATGCTTTAAATCATAAGTACAATATCACAACGATAAAGTTTGATAATAATCCGACTCAGTATCCGACTCCGTTGGAGGTCCGAGAGTCCGAGTCGGGGCAAACTTAGAGTATGCATAATCCGACTCCGAGTGGAGGTGGACTGAAAAAAAAATTCGACTAAAATCCAAAGCAAAGTCGAAATATGTATAATTCGAGCCGAGTCCGACCCATTGCCATTCCTAGCTAAAATCATCAAACATCTTCATTTTTTTTCCATTAATAATGAAACCAAACACGTTGCATACACATTGTCCTTTCCCATGTATGGAGGGAATTCAATCCCAAATTGCAAAATATTGGTGAGAAAAAGTCTTGAAAGTGCCATTTTTAGCCTTCTTTCACGGAATTTGACGCAGAAATCAACACAATAGATTCAATCTAAGCATGGATAATTAAGAAACTAAACACATCTCAAGGACGAAGTCAAAATTTTATGTGAAAAGGGTTGAAAAGGGTCGAAATTAAATTTACATATTAGTGTATCAAAAGTATTAAGTTTTAAAGATTCATTAATATTATTTTATTTATTTTGAAGAATTTTTTCTATATCTCTAAATTTATGTTGTTTTCCATTAGTGATAACTGATGAGTAAAGACTGATTATTTTATACATTAAAAGAATGATTAAATATAAAAAAAAACCAAATATATCTAATGCACTAAAGGTACTAATAGAACTCCAAGTAAATGTAGAGCTTGTAGGACAAAAAATATTTTTATACTATATTTATATTATTTTTGATCCATTTAATTTGCATATTTTGATACAAGTGCAATTATATTGTTCATTAGTTTGTAGTATAGACGAATAAGACAAATAATAAATGAATTAAGAAATAAGTTATGGGATTTAAAGAGAATTTTTTGAACTTCAAATAAAGAAAATAATATTAAGTAAGTGAGACAACCCTAAATAGCCTACCCTAACCTTTCAATAAAAATGTATTAAGTAGGTAAGTGAGATTAAAAGAGACTAAATTTTTGTTAAGATGCTAAAACATGACCCCCAAACCCTACTTACGCCAATCTCGAAGCTAGAAAATAAAAATTAAGGGCTAAAAAGACATAAAAAGAAATTATTATTTCGAGTCCACTTCCAAGATTCAAACCCTTAACCTTTTAATCACACAACAATATTTAAACCGGTGGACCAAGGCTTGCCTTGTTATACTTTTTAACAATAGATAAACAATAATGATCATGGATACTGTCTTATAGATTTTTTTTGGTATATATAAAATGAGTAAAAGGATATTCAATATGTAGAAAATGTAAAAGAAAAGACTAAATTTTGTCCAAAGTGCAAAACAAGACCCCCAAACGCAACTTACGTGAGAGGTATTTTATGGCGTTTGGGTAATGTTGCTTTGTAAAACAAGACATTGTTGCCCAAGAGTTGCACATCTTTTTGATCAGACCTCATTGAGACAACAAACCGGACTATGATACGGAGTAGAGATTACCCACGAACAAATTAAAGGAGGTTCAATACTAAAATTAATTGGCAGTAGTAGGAGTTACTCCTTGAATTTTATATAGTGGCATATCTCTTTTCTTTCTCCGATGTGGGACAACTCATATGTGGATAATAATAGACACTTTAACAACTGCTAAAATTATGAGGCTTAACCTGTTCAATGTTCAGCAAGAAGGCATTGCACATAAGAACATAAGCAATATTTAGAAAATGGGCCAAATACAAGCAAATTTGATGGAATAGTAGATCCATACTGTCACAAGGATTAAAATCAGAAGAATGGTATAAGAAAGATTCAGCAGAACATCAGTTCTAACTTCTAATCATTTATAAGCAACGAGTAATCCCTGCTCTACACGACAGAAGCAGAGAAAGGCAGTCCGACAGACAACTTCGTACGAGTATTCCTTAAACAGAACTGAGTTCGAGTGGGAAAGAGTATTGATCGGGTTCCCTAGTTGTTAAAGATTTGTATGACAGAGCATCGTGCCTTGTCGATCTATATTTCATCTCCATTTTAAAGATGCAATCCATACTAGAAGAAAGCCAGAGTTCCCGTCAACATACCACTCGACTCCATATAGGATTGCGTAATGGGCTACGTCAAGAGTGATTGTAATGAAGCAATAACTAGTTAACCATATAGATGAGATAAGAGTTCCAAGATTTTCGCCACATTCAAACCCCAATGTTGAGGATAAAATTTGAAGTCTAAATACATGGCACACGACATTCGATCATAGTTTTCAAAACTTACATAAAAGAAATGCATTGATCAAAGGTGAAATTACTTGGCAAATGAGCTTAACGGACCCCCTCACACGAGAGCCCTTTTGGCTGAAAGTGTGGGTGCAACACATGCCTTCCTCATTCATGGAGCTAAATAATTCCACTTAGAAAACAGGTGGATGAGATTCGAACTCGTGACTTAAACCCTGATACCATATCAAGAGACCAACTCAACCAAAAGCTTAAGCTTATAGTTGATGACCAAGGATATGTTATATACTCTAATACCTATAATACTTCTACTAAAAAGGAAGAATTTTAATGCACAATTTTTGCTATCCTAGTCATAATGACTAAATATATCTTGATGCTGAATATGTGCTCACAGATGACACAATAATCTACTTACAAGTTACAATACTCACTGACACTGTACTGATCTCTGTATAAGATATCAGTGTATGTAACATTAGTTCTGATACAAAAATATATACTGTAATTCTAATTCTTGATGATTAAATACATATGTACTAAAGTCCTACACATCCTAACTAAGTACAAATGAAAGATAGGCAAGTTACACACCTTACTACCAACGGTCGTTGCAAGAGCATCTTCCTCTTCGAAAATGATGAAACCGAACACCATCTTTGAGGATAATCTCGCGATTTCTTACTAAAGAAATAAATTTTGCAGCAATGTGACAGTCAGAACACATTCTAGTGCTCTTCACCACCCTGATAAGTGAACTATCCCTCGTCTTTATCAGCCCATAAGTAATGGCTAATTTTTCTGTATGAGACAGCAACATCTTCTCTTTCTCGTTATCATCGATATCTTGGTACACGCATTTGGTATCAGGAATATAACCCGCTTTCTTCATCTCAGCGACCAGCTGATACAGCTCGAAATATATGGTTCCTATGTCCGGGTGAGGTTTTAAATCGTTGAACTCATGAACCGTGCGGTAAATCTCTATCCAGCTCCAACCAAGCTGAATTCTCAGTCCACGAGCAGTCATCTCTTCTCTCACGCAGTGCACATCTTCCCATCTGCTCGAGATTGCATATAAATTCATCAGTATAACATAATTAGCAGAGTTATTGGGTTCTAGCTCGAAAAGTTTTTTTGCTGCAAGTTTCCCCAGTTGCAAGTTGTTATGAATCCGACAGGAATGAAGAATAGAACCCCAAATGGAAGCATCGGGTTCCATAGGCATTGTTTTGATGAAATCCATGGCTTCATCAAGATACCCAGCTTTTCCTAGAAGGTCAACCATGCAAGAGTAGTGCTCGATGGTAGGCACAATGTTATAATCACCCTTCATTCGATCAAAATATTTCCATCCTTCATCGAGCAAAGCCGAGTTCTTGCAACACGATAAGAGAGCGGTGAAAGTTATGGCATCAGGATGAATATCCCTCTCACACATTTCATTGAAAACCATAATTCCTTCGTTTCCATGGTTGTACGCTGCAAATCCCATAATCATGCAATTCCAAGTCGCAACGGTCTTTTTTTTCACCCTTCGGAAAATTTCTGAAGCGCCATACAGACTTCCTGACTTGATATACACGTACATAAGAGCGGTGGCTACTAATACATCTTCCTCAAACCCATTTCTTATGCACCAACTATGTATCTCTTTACCTTTTTGTAACCAAGACATACCGGCAGTAGCTTGGAGTAAACTACATATAGTAGGCAAATTTGGGTTTATGCCATCTTTCATCATTTGATTGAAAAAAGTTACGGAATCCTTGAATTTCCCGTTTTGGGAGCAACCGGATATGAGAGTAGTCCATGACACGACATTAGGTTTCACACCCAAAAGCTTCATTTTCTCTATCACAAGCAATGCATCCTTTACGCGGCCCTTCAAAGAATAGGCAAAAAGTAGAGAGTTCCATGTAACAATATCCGGTTCTATACCTTTACCTTCCATTTGATAAAACAATCTCAGAGCATCCTCCAACATACCCTTCGAGGAATAACCCGAAATTAAAGAATTCCATGCAACAATATTCTTGGTCTCTATGAGGTCAAACATTGCCTGAGCTTTACTTAATTCATCACATTTGACATACATGTCCAATAAAGTTGTTTGCACATACAAATCACAGTCAAGTGCCTTTCTAAGAACATAGCAATGTATTTCTTTCCCCAATTTTATCCAATTCAATTCACTAATGGCTTGAATAGCAGGGATTATAGAGCTCGGGCTTGGCAATGATTTCGCCACCACCATATCACGTAGAACAGTCAAAACTTCTCGATATAGCCCATGATTCAAATGACTAGACAATAGGCAGTTCCATGTTACATTGCCTGGTTCAACATTGTCAGAGTTCATCCAATGGAATAATTCCATTGCATCATCAAAATAGCCGAGCGAAGCATAAGTCGAAATCATCGAGTTCCATGAACATAAACTACGGCTTTTCATGGAATCAAATACTTTTCTAGCTAATTCTATCTTATTATTCTTCCCATACATGTGGATTAAAGAATTGCATATTGCTATATCCTTTATCATGTTATTTCTAAATGTATACCCATGAATTTGCCTCCCTTTATGAATATCTCCCCCTTTAGCACAAGCTTGTAGTGCTTTGCCAATTGTTAAGCTATCAGCTTTCACAAACAAAAACTGCATTTCTTGAAAAATCTTTAGACTCTTCCTAGGGTTCTCATTCTGAAGAGCCGCGATAATGGCTTCATTCCACAACCAGACTCCTCGTTCAGGCATTTCATCAAACACATTATCTACATACTCTGTCCCCCAACATCTTCCATAGAAGTTCATCAATGCAGAGGTCACATAATCATCCATTTTAAGCCCTCTTTTGATCAAAGAACCATGAATTCCAACACCTAACCACTTACTCATCGAAATTGCAGAAATTTTCAACACAACAGTAAGAATTTTATTATCAAAATCTACACCTTTCCTATGTAATTCACTAAAAACCTTGAGAATTTCAACTGGTTTTCCTCCAAAACTCTTGAATTCCTCCAAAAATAACCTCCACAACATAAAATTTTTCTTAAAACCCAGAAAAAAAACCATCACAGCTGATTCAAAATCTCTAAATTTCAGATAAGAAGTGATCAAATTCAAAACAATATCATCAGAATTACTCATTTTGGGCAATTTTATCACATGGGCATGCTTTTGTTTAACTAAATTTAAGAATTTAATGTTACTAGGATTACCAAAATAATCAGATACATGAGAAAGATGCAAATTCGAAGAGGGAAGAGGAACAGAAAGTACTGTAGTATCAGCTAAAGCATCAGCAGTGATTCCAATAGATTGAGAAGGGATTCCGGAATGATTCCTGGTAAAAGATGTTTGCAATAATGGATTGGAGTAGTAGAAACCATTAGGAACAAGTTTTTCCATTGGAGGAAAATAGATGATCTTTGAGAATTGAGATGAGGAAAATTGACCGTTAAGTGGGACTTTTGGCGGGTGTTGGTTGGATGATCCGCCATAGTTATGCATGGTACTGACTCCTGTGGATATGTGGATAAGGTTATATTTTTAAGCCCTTGAACTTGAAGTATATTAGAATTAAGAAGTGCTCACTACAAACTATTTGAATTTTTGACCAAATTAATGTTTAATTAAAGTCAAATTTTGAATTAGTTATTTTCGACAGAGACCGTCTTTCAGTCTTAATAAAGAGTTTATATTTTGATAATATGTATGAATGTGTTATTTAGTTCATGTATGAGATGCATCTCTCGGTAAGACCGTTTAATACAACAGTTTGTGCGTATGAATTTGAGCGATATAATCAAACTATGTTAGCAATTTTCACTTGGATAAGAATCGTTTATATTATTATCAATTTTTATTAAAAAAAAATCACCTTAGAATTGTTGTTATTGTTTGTGAATCTATATAATCTAATACGAAATCATATTTTAGTTTAAAAGTAATTTTTTAGAATCTTCAATAAAAGTGCGTAAATCTTTACTATATGTTAAATTTTGATGTATAAACATGTTTCCACTTTTATTTTTATATTTTACCAATATCGGAGAATGATGAAATCAGCATGTTTCTTATCCATTTATGCCTACACAACAAAACGCAGTTGAAATTGTGATATCATTTAGAGGATGAATGATAATTTAATCTATAAATATAGTTCTTTTAAAAAAAATCAATAAATATACTTAAAGCAAAAGAAGTTGAGAATTGACATCTTCTTCAAGAAAATATTTATATTTTAATTTGACATAAAATTTGTTTCGTATAAAATGTTATAATAGTGTTGTCATCATAATTATTATCATACTTTGTATTCTTATTAAATATTACATGATTTAAAAAACTCACTATTGATGTTATTGAAAAAATCTTTAAAAATAATACAATTAACACATCAAATTTATATAAAATATTAAAACAAAATACTACTGACATAAGAAACTCAAAAAGTGAGTAAATTGTCATTTTTTCATGAGATTTTTTCTCTTGTCATTGAATAAGGATGACTATAGGAATCTTAAATGTTATAAATGATTATAAGATGATTAATTTTACCATCACTAAAAACTTTAGTTGAGACTATAACATATACTATTAAATTTGAAAAACAATGTAATAAATAGTAGTATGTAATAAAAATGCACAAATTATTTTCTTTGATATTTAATTTACAAATCACTATTAATCTATATTTATTTTAAAAAACATTCATTTATTTACAAATTAATTATATTTTTTTAAATATACTTAAAAAAATTCACTAAAAAGCTAATTATATTATAGATACAATTTACAATGACCCACTGCTTTGTCATTATTATAATGCTATAAAAAAAAGTTTTAATTTCATTTTTCAAAATAAAATGTGTATTAAGAAATAATTTATATTAATATAATATTAGGCCAAATTTATTCAATTTACTTGTTTTTTACATCAAAATGAAAAAAATCATACATCGCATGGATATTATTTAATTTATTAAATTATGCTAATAATATTATTTCTTAATTTCAAAATAGAAAGTCACTATGTATCACAAGGGTTCCCCAAATCAAACTTCGAGGTAATGAACTAATGGTAGTAACTTGAAATTCTCCTACATATGCAATGGGAAAGAAGCAAGTAAAACCCGAATCAATTCGCCGACGAAATGGAGTTGAATCGTCAACTCGTCAAGTTGAACCAACCAACTCACCTTCCAAAAACCTTTATGGCAGAAACAACCACCGATTCTTTGTCATCATTCTCGTCGTCTTCATTGTATCTTCCGCCATTTCCATACTTGTTTACTGCCATTTCAATCAGTCACCAGCTTCTTCATTTGTGCATAATCGAGGCCTCGTTAAATACGATATTACCTATGAAGAGATTCTCGCTGTAATCTTTCTCGCTTTTTATTTTCATTGGTAGTATTTTTTGATTTTACTTTGTTTGCTTAATTTAATCATATTTTGAACAATTTTTAGTAATGCAGGAGAATTCTAGGGTTTCGGAGAATGTTACGCAACGGCATTTCACTAAATCTGTTCTCGCTTACATTACTCCTTGGTACACTGATTATTTATCCTGGATTTCAATTGTTATTGTAGCTTTTGAATGTTCTTGATTGAGGTTTTTGGTTTGATTGAATGAAGTTGACCGGTTGTATATGGGATTATTTTAGCTGCTAATTAAGTATTTTACCGATTTACGTGTTTAGGAAGTGATGATGTGATGATCTTGTGATTAGGAACTGTTATGGATGATTATGAGTAAACTATAGCTTAGTTGCTGATTTTTATCAAGGCAATGTCATATTTATTTGGTATTTTCTTGTAACAACTTAGGGCTTGTTCTAGTAGTTTTCCTTATAAAAGTCTTTTTCTAATGGATAACATTTTTAGTTGTTAGTTTTCAAAATATATATTCAATAAATTTGACAATTTTTTTATTCATTACATATATATGTAAGACTTTGAAAACCAAACACTATAAAGTAGAAAACCACGTAATACCGAACATGCCCTAAATGATTCATGAAATATAATTGTTATGTGAACCAAACTGAACTGAATAGGTGAATTAAAATGAATACAAATGAAGAGAATTAAACTTTTTAGTATACCCTTAGTTTTATTGGAAATATATGATATGGTATTTAGGGCTTTTCTTTCTTAGAAAACCACAGTTATATGGTGCTTGAAAATTAAATTACATTTTGATTATACTTATATCTATACATGTAAACATATTCCATGTCTATCATCTGTGCCCCATAGGAAACTTAACCCAAAATATTACTCAATAGAGAAAAGGCTAGAAAAATTTTGTAAGCAATGCAACAACTAGCTCCCCATTTGACCGATACTTACATTACAATAGGAACTTATATTTTGCTCTGCTTTGCACCATAGTCCTAGTTGCATTTGTGTACGCGTGTATTAGACCTTTTTCTTGCGCGAAACAAATTTCACACCACTATCAATCACTTCTTTTATCTTGCGGGGAAATGGTTAGCTTTGTATCAATACGAGAAAGCCCAATGAGCTTATGAACTAACATTAGTCATAACTTGGCTCAAGTCTCATTCCTTGCACACAACAACAATAATGTCAAAACTTTAATCCCAAAAGATTGGATTACCAATAGCTAATGGTCATTTATATGAGTTATTCTTCTCAAATCATTTTGGTTCTCTACCTTCTGATCATGTAAGTCTAAATTCTTCATATCTTTCACCACTCGTGCGCTTCAAGTCATCTTTGATTTCCTCGCTCTCTTTAAGTCCTCTTCTTCAAATTTTAATCTTTTTTGTAGATTTTAGTGCCCCGTCTTTGCATATGCCAAAATCATCTTAAACGATTATCTTCTCTTCGATGATTGCAACTCTTAACCCCTTTTTTTTCTTTCTATTTTTGTGTTTCTACTATGATTCTTTCTGAAAGTTCAACATTCAAATCCATATATTAGCGAATAAAACTTTCTTTTTTAATCCTAGAGGCACACTTCGATCACATGTAGAATGCTGCTCTCCACTTTTGCCCCCTACTCTTTATCCTTCACATCTTGTTGGATAACTTCATTACTCTAAAATATATTTTACCCAAGGTATTTGAAGTATCCACTTGTAGTTCCTTTTCCAACTATATAGTGTTCATACTCTCTACTTATACCATTTGTGATAAAGTGGCACTTCATGTACTCTTTTTTACTCCGGCTTAATTTAAACCCTCATGACTGCAACTTATCTTCATTATTCTAGCTTAGCATTTGCCCCATCAGTGCTCTTTTCTATTGAAACAATATCGTCTACAAGCAATATACATCATGGCACCTCTCCTTTAGAACGATTGGGTTATCTCATTTAGGAGTGCAACAAAAAAAGAAAAGGCTTAGGGCCAACTCTAGGTGGATGCCAATTGTGATTGAAAAATCCTTTGTTGTCCCTCTGCATGTCCTAAACTTTGTCTTCACTTCTCAATACATATCTTGTATTATATTGATGTATTTGTTAGGAATAATCTTCTAAATGGCCAAAGTACTTTACTTGGTTATTGTCGTATCCCTTTTCCAAGTTAATGAAAACAATTTGCAAGTCTTTTTTTTTCTAACTCTATGCTACTTCTCATCAGATTTGTTGTCGTTGTAGATATTTCGCATAAATCCAAATTGGTTCATTGATATGCTAGTACACTTCCTCATACGCAATTCCATCACTCTTTCCTATAACTTCGTAGTATTGTACTATGAACCGAGTAATTGAACTCTAAAAAATATTGAGGGTTGAAAGAATAAAACGATAAAAGAGAGATTATACTATAAAATTGATGATTAAAGAAAGATTACAAAATAACAAAAGATAGATCAAGCAATTCGAGGAGCTTGAGATCTCCTAATTAAGTATTAAACCCACCCATAAAGTGTTCACAATTTTCATGATTATAATGACTCCCTAATTCCTCTTATTTGTAATAAGCTACCTCTTACTCCTAACTTATTCCCCAAGTCTTCTCTAATATGAAAATTACGATTTTACCCCTCCGTAAGCCTAATATCAGGTCATTGCATATTGTTCACGAGTTTTATTCCTCGGTAGTTGGAACAATCTTGAAAATCTCCTTTCTTCTTGTAAATGGGTAACATAGGAGTCTCTATTTATAGGGCATCTTGTTATGTTCAAATTCCATACCTTGCGCTTGAGCTATATTGGTTTGTTGTCTTTTTTGGTTGCTGATGTGATGCATTAGTGATCATGATGATTGCATATTGAGTGCTTATTCCATTTGGTTGATTCTTCTAGGAAGCATGTTATTAATTCTTTTAATCTGAGGCCTAATACATAATAGTTCAAATGGTATAACCAAATCTTATTGGTGTTATGGTGTAGGAATGTGGGAGGCTATGATATAGCAAAAAGATTGTGTTCCAAGTTTACCCATTTGTCACCTGTGTGGTACGATCTTAAGAGGTATGCCTTGATGATATTGAATACTTTTGAGTATTTGTTTCATAACTTTTCACCTTCAAGCCAAATGGCTTTGGATTTGTGAATCATTTTATAATTTCTAAAGTAGTATTTTATTATTTTTTGTAGATAAATGATTATTATTTTGATTTTCTTTTTCGTTGTACTTTTTTGTTTCTTATTTGGAAGCTGAATTTTTTTTCATCTTAGCTTCCCTTTTGTGTTGAAATACTTGTATGTATGAATTTTTTTTATGCTGTGGGGTTTTCTCTCTCTTTTTATGACTATAGGGTAACTGAGGGAAGGTAAGGGGGAGAGCTAAGTGAGAATTGAACACATGAAATTTTCTGGAATGTGGTACACTGCTCTCTAGATGAGACAAGACCCAATTCTCTGTTGTATGGTTTTCTATTGTTGGTTTTATAAGCGAAAAGTATACTGGTTTTTCTGCATCCAATGGATATTGTTTGTATGACTTCCTATATTGTTATTACTTATTAGGACCATATTATCTTTGCGCTAGGTTTTTGAGACTACACTTCTCATCTCATCCCATATAAAATATCAAACTGAGATTAGCCATAAATTTGTTTATGCATTCCTTTTTAATTATTGTTTTGCTTTTCTGAACACATTTATTTTTTATCTTTATAGATTTAGATATTCATTCTTTCATGTTACTCTTTATTTGTTTTTATGGAAACATCTTCTATTTGTTATTTTCTCTAAATGATTCTATCTTATGTGTGGCTAGCAAAGGGACAAATTTAGTTCTAGAGGGACGGCATAATGCTGATAAAGGATGGATTGCCGAGTTGAGACAGAGAGGAAATGTGCAGGTAAAAGAAACTAATGGACCTTGTGTACAGATAGTTAAATATAGAAAAAGCACAGACTATTTTTTCAAAAAGCATCCTCATATATTTTTACTAGTCACTCCATCCAAGCAGCAAAAAAGGCAGAAATTTTAAATCCAGACTTCTAATTGTTTCTGCAAGTCATCTTTGCTGCATAGTAATATTCCACTTAGGTGTAATTGTCAATGATTTAATATTTTTGGAAACTACGATGAATTTCTTAAAGATGTCTAGAGCTTGCATTTTTCTTTTTATATACATTCTATCTTCATGCTCTAATGGAAAATTGAGGGATCTGTTTCTGCTGAATAAAATCTGATTCTTGATGCGTAGATTCTTCCAAGAGTGGTCCTTGAAGTCGATTCAAAGGTCCTGCTTAAAAACAAGAAACAAAGACAAAAAGCTATTGACCTAATTGTTACTGAGTGCAAGTAAGTATGTGATGTGCTAATGTTCTTTATATGTTATATAACTTTCAGTCTTTGAATGTGGACTTGAAGGAAGACAGTTGAAATTCTGTATTGGTGAATGTCTTGATATTTGTTCACTGTCATAGCTCCTTGGCTCATTCTCATTTTTTTGTACAGAGACATGGACTATGATGGTGTTGTCCTTGAATCTTGGTCAAGGTGGGCAGCTTATGGTGTTCTCCATGACCCTTCCTTGCGCAAATTGGTATATGAATTATGAACCTTCTATTATTTGCATTGTCTAATATCACTGTTTATTTATTTTGGGGAAATTCTACACAATAACCCTCAACTACTCATTTTTTTTTACATGGTGACATTTTTTTTTTTCCAAAATCACATGGTAACCTTGAGTTTTGTGCAAACACATTACATGACCTTATTTTGTGAAAAATGTAAAATTGTTGTTGAAAGGTAGGAAATTACTGAATACCATAACCGCATTCAGTCACCCGCATTGACTGCCATTTGCTTTTCTTCCTCCACCATCATCTTCGATCCATAAAATACCTTATTAAAGTTTAAACCCTCTATCATTGCCAATTCCAACCCGTTTTTCTGCCAAATTTGCTTTATATTGGTGATGGAATGGTATTTATTTTCGATTTTGATAGCAGCTCCCTTAAGGTTCTCATGTACTTTTGCTATAGGGTTAATTGGCTTTATTTTCAATTTCAGATTGTCTATAAGAACTTTACTTATTCTTGTACCATCTTGTCAAGGAGCAAAATTTTGTGCTAATTTGGCCTTATGATTAATGATGGGGGACTCGGTGTAGAATGTTTGAGTTAACAATGTTCTGTTTAACCTCGTCCCTTTAAGTTTACTCTTGTGATCTTCTGGAGGACTGCTTCGCTAGAAAATTTTTGAAGATCTCGTCATTCAATTTTTTTTTTGTAACTTGTGTGCAAACTCTTGAAAGAAGCAAATCGGGAGATGACTTTGGATGTCGAGGATAATTTTTTAAAAAGATGAAAACTTGCATCATTCAAACAACTAAGGAGATTTTAGGAGAATCATGTGGTAGTTTCGTGGTAAAGAATGATACAACATGATGGAATGTGGAGGCAAAGATAATAATCAAGGAAAAGTAAAAATGAAGGAATGAAAAAAACTTAGCCAAGTATAAGGAAATTAAAACCAAGACAAAAGTAGCAATCTATGAGGCGAAATTAAAAGCTTTTAAAGAGATTTTTGACTACTAGATGGTATACTTATTGAGTATGAAGATGCCTAGGGACGATTGAGATGACTTGGCTAATTGATCTATTCAATAAGATATGGAGGAGAAACAAGATGTCCAATGATTGGAAAAGTACTCTTGTGTCTAGTTACAAGAACAAAGGAGATGTTCAAGATTGCTCTAACTAATGATGAATAAAACTCATGAGCCATACTATGAAGTTATGGGAAAGAGTGATATACGTATGAGATGCACCTCCATATTAAAGGGACTTTCGCACGATTTTTATTGACTTAGAAATAGCATACGATAAGGTACCAAGAAAAGTACTTTGGCGAAAATGACAAATATGGACATTCTCACGAAATACATTAATACATTGCAAGATATGTTTCGAGAAGTAAAGACGAATGTTAGAACATGTGGAGAGGCAACAAAGGATTTTTAAATCACATTCATCAAGGCTCTACGGTAAGCTCCTTTTTTTCCGCAGCGGTTTTAGGTGAGATATATTGATACAAGGAGATGTGCCTTGGTGCATGTTTTTTGTTGATGATATTATTTTGTTAGATGAGACAAGGAAGGGCTAAATGCTATGTTAGAACAATGGAGCTAAGAGTTTGAGTCATGAGGTTTCGAATTAAGTCGAAGCAAAATAAATTATATAAAGTGTAATTTTAGCACATAGGAGATAGCGAGAGATACTATAAAGCTAAAAGAAATAGAAATTGCTTTTAGGGGGTCTTTTCAAATACCTTGAGTCCATATCTCAGAGTAGTGGGGACATCTAACAAGATGTGACCCATAAAATTAAGTATGGGTGGTAAAAATGGAGGGCGGCTATTGGAATGTTATGCTATTGAGTTGTGTCCTAAAGTTAAAGGATAAATTTTATCGAACGACCATTAGACTTATGCTACTATATGGATCAATATGTTGGGCTTTTAGAAAAGATCAAAGTATAAAGATAAGAGTAGCGAAAATGCGAATGCTCGATGGATGAGTGTGCTTACCTAGAATTTGAAACGAAGATATACGAAAGGGTTTAGGAGTTGCAAATATTGAGAAAAAGATGATATGGAATCATTTAAGATGGTTTAAGCATGCGCAACGACGAGATATTTGCAAATCGATAAGGAAGATAGAAAGCTAGAGCTTGGGACTTCAAAAGAGGGTGAGGAAGACCGAAGATGACTTGAAGGACTGGAGTGGAAAAGGATATGGATGACCTAAACTTACAAATTGAAATAGTAAAAAATCGGAATAAATGGAAAAGAATTCATGTGGACGACTATTGGAATTGATATATTGGTTTATGTAGGCGACCATCTTTTGGAATTAAGGCTTTGGCATTATTGTTGTGTTTTGTGTGCAAACTCTTAAAAAGAATAATTGAAGGAAGAAGAAGAATAGTCGAATCAGATCAATGGATGGGGGGTTTCTTTTTTGTAGATCGCATTCACGATAAAGAAAAAAAGAAATACTAAAAGATAGCAACTTAGTATAGAATTCTTAGAAACGTACAAGACCACAGTTTTTTAGAGTTTACGTAGGTAACAAGTAAGAACTCTTGGATAGACACGCATGCTAGACATATGTTAGTAGAATTCTTCGTGCACTAAGTGGGACTCCATTTATGCTAGGTCTCTTAATTCACAAGGACTCTACTTAGCACTGAGGACTTCTTCATATGCTAGAGTTCAACTTGCCTAGGACTCTAGTGTAACAACCCGACTTACCGTTGACTGGGTAAATAGGGTCATCACTGGGTTCGTTTCCCAAGAAACTAAAATCACACTTCCAAAACTCAAGCAAAGGGGTCACAAGCTCTTCAACGTGACTAACTCAGCTAAATCCCAAAACCAACTTCTAACTAATACACAAGATAATCATACAATTCTCTACAAGTTCGATATAACCAACACAACCAAATCAAATATACATTTATCCAAAATCCTAAATCAATTCTACAAATTGCTACGTGCTCAGCTTAATACACATCCTTGGAACGCTATCCAACACTGCTAACCCATCGTTCCCAACCGGTTCCGATCTGTAATCAAACTAAAAGATGGAAACAACGGAAGGTCAGATTAAACTGAATGAGATGTAACAATCCAAACAACAAAACACACTAATTCAAATCATAAGTTTAAAAGTAACATCAGTTTCCTAGATCTATGTGCGCACAGGGAATCTAGTTGAGAGGAACATCCATAGCTCTAAGGCTATGTCACTCTCGGGTGAAGCTAGTCAATATCTCAATGACAATTCGCTTCAAAAACAGGGAGTAGGGAACCATGTTCCTCAACTCCGTCAATGACCAGCTTGCAAGCCCGATCCATTGACCATATCAATATCAGCATAAGCATTCGCAACAACATTTGTCCCAACAATTTCCATTCAAAGAGCTTTAACAAAAAGTTTATTTTCAAGAAAGTAGTCTGATCAGACCCTCTAAGGGACTGCTACTACTCACCAAAGACGACGCTTCAAAGAGCCGTGATTGATTCGCAGCTATCAACTAGAAAGAGCGCGCAGAGAAATCGTTTCCTGAAGAATAACAAGATCATAACATTACAACAAAGCGTTCGATACTACAAACTAGGTTCATATAGCTCATTGCATCTCCTCCTAAGACCGTAACTTAGTTCAAGCTTCTATTCTAATACATCTAATCATAAAAGATTTGTGCATGTTCAAACTCAAACCACAATAGGCCATCAAGGCGACATAGTCATGTTCTAAAATTCATTTACATCTTCTAAAGATTATCCACCTTCATAATTCTCTTTATTTTCCAATTAAACACCAATACGTTCCTTTAAACCCAACATCGAAAATCCTCAAATAACCTAAATCCCTTCAAGAATATTAAATCATCAAACAATTAGTTCTTGACAAGTATTCACAATAAAATGATTAAATCTCAACTTCACCTGAATCTATCAATCAACATAATATCCATCTCTTACAAGAGTACCTAACTATCCAATTCAATAACCAATTACTGTATACTTTACCATAATCATTATATTCCAAGCGAATCCCAAAATTTCCAATAACAATCTAATATTTCAATATCCAATACTAATCTTAATATTTGGCCAATATAATTAAAACAAGGGTCATAACCAAGTCTTGAAATAGAAAGGTAATCTTCATTGTTAAAGATTTGATTATTAGAACAATTAATGAAACAATAACATGATATATAAGGAAAGATGGGTGTGTATACTCAATGTAAGCATTAACAGTAAAAGAAAACAATCAAAAGCAAGGAGAATTTCTTACAATAGTCAGGCGTCAATAAAAGGAAGATGATGATGCTTGTTGCTGTGGTTACAAGAATCAACTATTAGAGTCAAACAAAAACGCCATTGCCATTATCTTGAACCAAGGACGAAGAAAGGAAGAAGAAAGGGTAAGCTGTTCAATTCGAAAATCAGAGAAAGAAGAAAGATGGATATACCTGCTGTTGCTTCAAAAATCAAATGAAGAAGATGGATTAGGGCTTTGTTGCTTCGAAATCAGATGAAGAAGATGGGGTTTCGATTGTGCTTTCCTTCGAAAATTGAAGACAAAGAAAATGACGGCCATTGTTGTTCTTCTTGCGAAAATCAGAATCAAGGATTTAGAGGGCGAATGCGAAAGAATCAGAGGAAGGAATCAAAGAAACAAATCGGAGAAAGAAATCAGAGAAAGAAAGAATTCGAAGAAGAAGAAATCAGAGGAAGAGGGTGAACATTGAAGAGGCAACCATTAATGTTGCTGTGTTTCGGATTATTGGATTCGAAGGGTTCAAAGACTCGTTGCCATGGCCGCATTCGATCGAAGGCATGGGAAGAAGGAAGTATTGTCTTGAACAATGGTTTTCTATTTTGCAAAATAAGGGTTTGGGTATTATAATCCAATTAAAAGAGAGAAGAAATTAAGTTTAGAATATATTTATATTAAGTATAACTAAGGTCATTCTCATACTAGCAATTCTCTTAAATTCACTCATCTTAATTATTAATTTTCCCCGAATGTTAGTCAGGCTAAAATCCTTGTCCATGTAAATTTCTTATATTTAGAAGAACTTCTACCTAAATTCCAATACTCACTCTTGCCTAGGACTCTTGTCAAGCTAAAATCCTTGTCCATGTAAATTTCTTATATTTAGTAGGACTTCTACTTAAATTCCAATAATCACTCTCACAAACTACTTGGCTGTTAGGAGTCTTCAAGCATCCTACTATTCGTCCACTAGGCCTCGACAAGCTCTAGTCCTCTGTATGCAATTTGATGCATCAATATTCCTATGCCCACTAGAGCTCTGCTAGTTGCACACTTTGAATGAAGTACATCGCACACAGTTTTCGACCCTTATTCTTACACTATTTTAGTAAACTTGCTCTACATAAAATCCAACGTGTAAAGGACGTAGGCAAAACCATGGAACCTTCTAAAACAAGAATAGTAAAGTATTGAAAAATACCACTTAACATAATACAAATGAGTAATTTGGCCAATACCAAATGGTCCTAAATAACATCACTCCTTGGATTGTTACCTGTATGGACTCATTTTGAACCCCAAATTAAGTCTGTTGAACAGACCTGTACATCCACTTTAATTCACCTGAAAAACTGTTATAATCACTTTTATACTACAGAAATCATGTATTATCGCTCTGGGACTTGCAGGCAGTACAATTTGTTAAGCAGCTTACAGATGCCCTACATAACGTCAATTCACTTGGGAACGATCAACCCCTGCAACTAGTGTATGTCATAGGTCCTCCCTATTCAGAAAAGCTTCAACCTCATGATTTTGGAACAGAAGATTTACAGTCCCTTGGTGCTTCTGTTGATGGTTTTTCACTAATGACCTATGATTACTCAAACTCATACATTCCTGGTCCTAATGCACCGCTTAACTGGGTGCACTCCACAATAGAACTCCTCCTTGGTACTGGTAGTAAAAACCTTGCCAACAAGATATTTGTTGGACTTAATTTCTATGGGAACGATTTTGTCGTAGCTGAAGGTATGTTACTTATTTTTCCTTTAATTGCATCGTAAAGATAATTTAAATTATTTTTTGTTACATTTTCTCGATAAAAGATTCTAAAAGTATCTAACACTATTGACTTGTTTTGGAAGGGGTGTTATACTTGCTTTCTGCTGTTGTACAATCAGATTGCCTCACGATCCTGTCTCATTATTGATTTATTATTCTTTTCATTTTTCCTTGACAAACTGCTACCTACCATCTTTCTTCTGTGTCTCTCAACCGTAGATCTAACGATTTCGTGGAAGCAGTGTCCTAATTTAGCTTGGCATACCAATGTAGCTTGGTTTAGTATTAGATTTCATATCATTTGACCCCTCCAAGTATAAATCCTTTCCTTATAGCTCTTAATCTTGCCAAGTTCACCTGTGAGGAAATCGGTCAACGATGTTTAATAGAAAAGGATATACAAGTTGGGTATTTCCTTAAATACATTAAGCATTAGTGTAGTGGTTTCGTTTGGAGCCTCTTGACAGCTCTGTCTTTGAATTATAGGCGGTGGTGCTCGAGCAATAACAGGAAGGGACTATCTATCTTTGTTGGACCAATACAAACCCACCATAAAGTGGCATAACGACTTTGCCGAACATTTCTTCTTGTACACGGATGATCAACATCGCCAACATGCGGTCTTCTACCCTACTTTGATGTCAATTGAAGAGCGACTAAAGGAAGCACGTTCATGGGGTGCTGGCATCTCAATTTGGGAAATAGGCCAAGGACTAGACTATTTCTTTGATCTTCTGTAGGCTCACGTCTTATTTGTTAGGATTCTATAGACAAAAGTGCCTTAAAATCTCGAAAGTTGACAGCATGTCTCATGATGAGACCGTCACATACAAGAATTTGTGATCCTAGAATATTCTACATAATAACTTGTATGTGATCGATTTTCTTCCTACTGAAACTCTTTCTGAGTTGGGTTTTTATTTCCCCATTTAAGTTGGTTATGTTGTAGTATAACCATTTGATCCACATTTTTGTTATTTGACATGTTTTCAACAGTTTAATCGCTTAATTAGGGTTGTGTTCTTGTGATCTTATTTTAACTTTACTAAGTTTATTGTACTTTTTAAACGTTCTTTTGTTAAACGGAACTTGTAACTAGTGATTCTATATTGTTTTTGTTTTGTATGCTTCGATTTATTTTTTTTTTAATATTGAAATGACCCTTTTTTGCTTATTGTACTGCATTTTTGTTATATATTATTGTTTTAATAAAGTGAGAGAATAAACCTGTTGCCGAATTAGTAAAATAGCTTATTAAGTAATTTTAGTTTATTTTGGCACAAATTGATAATTGTATAGTTAAAATATCTAATGTTAGTGTTTGGTAAATTAATTGTTTGAAATAGTTTGTTAGGAATCAGCTATTTTTAAGAAGCTATTTAAATTTCAAAGTAGAAAAATTTAAAATCAGTTGATTAAACTAGTTAATAAAATTAATTGGTTAAACTACACACTCTAATTAGCTATTCTTATGCCTCGTAAAATTTGTCTTACTTTTTTTTTTAGTTCATCTCATTAAATTTACTCATTGTTATTATTGTTTTTGATCTACACTCTTATAATTCTCATCCACTATCTATATATTTCTCTCATTTAACTCCACTTTAGTCACTTTTCCTAATTTTTCCACCCATTCTCAATGGGACAATTTTCATGGGACAGAGATGTAGTACACTAGTAGTATAGTACACTATAGATAACAGTAATTCCTTGACATACATGATACACGTATTGTAATACTCCTATCAAATTCATTACCATAGATTCATCATTCACTAATTTGGGAATTTATATCAAAATTATTAAATTTGAAAAAATAAAATAAAATTGGTAGTACAAATTTATATCAGCATGTACTCTAGTGTACTCCAGACCATTACAGGAAAGCTAGAGCTCTCATTTTTTGTCCCAGAAATTCTAAAACCTTCTTCAAAATTGTCATCCACACAACTCTTAAGCATGAGATCATCATATCTCACAACACACCGTTTGGACAATCAGCAGCATCTCATCCATTCATAACACGTGTCAATCATATAGTGGACAATCAGTGATTTGGTTGCCATGTCAGCTTCTTTCTCTCCCACACCAGCAAAAAAAAAAATGTACACTTTCTGAAACCAACCAATTTCAGCTTCAAATCAAACCCAGATAGCTTATAAACTCATAAAAATAAAATTAACTTTAAAAAATTTTGAGTCTCAATTTTTTTTTTTTTTCTGGAAATTTGATAACTATGGAAGCCCTCAATGCAGTAGGATTGAAACCCATTTGTGTTCTTCCTAATCAAAGAGGAAAACCCAGAAAATTTTCTCAAATCCCAGTACTTCCATCACTCAAATTTCCATCAAATAAAATAAACCCACCAAATATTACAGAAGATTTAGCAAGAAAATTTAATGGAAGTTTAGTTTTTTTAGCTTCTACTTTTAGTGCTAAAATTGCAGGTGCTTTAACTTATGAGGAAGCATTAGAACAATCAGTAAACACAAATTCTGCAGCTGATTTTGATGCTGGAAGTGTTGTCGAAACAATCGTCAATAACCCAATTATAATTGCTGGTGGTGTTGCTGTAATTGCAGTTCCATTGATTTTATCTCAAGTTCTTGGGGGAAAACCTAAGAATTTTGGGGTTCAATCAGCTAAAAGTTCATATGCTAAATTGGCTGATGATCCCAATTCTCAGCTTCTTGATATAAGATCCTTGAAGGAATTGAGGGAAGTTGGTAGTCCTGATATTCGAGGATTGAAGAAAAAGGCGGTTTCGATTGTTTATAGGGGTGAAGATAAGCCAGGTTTTTTGCAGAAGTTGTCTTTGAAGTTCAAGGATCCAGAGAATACTACTCTGTATATTTTGGACAAGTGAGAATTTTAAGCTCAATTTAGTCAATTTTCTTACATATGTTGTTTGTTTTTGTGTGAAGTTGTAGAGTGTTTGCTAACATGGGCTTTCTGACAAGGGTAAGATTGCATAAATCTAACCTCTTATTTAATGACATAGAGATAATGAAATGTTGTTGATTAAGGTGCTTGTTTTTATGTGTTTTCACTTTAATCTTGGTTATGTGGTTTTTAGGGGTTAGATTTGTTTGATAAACTAGTTATGATTTGTAGTTCAAGAGGTTGTACACTATTTTTTGATTATAACTCTTACGGCCCCTTTGATTAGTGTTATTAAATAGTGGTAATGAGAATGATATATAGTGTAAAATTTCATCAAAAGTTACATGTCATTTCCACGATAATCAAACGTTGATCACAAAAAAGTTATTTTGATTACAAATTTCCATTACCACCTAATACCACCTCTTCCAATGTTAATGCATTGGAATGAATTTTATAGAATATGAGATGATTGAAGTTGGACAAGTATGGCCATCAAGGTAGCCAAGAGATTTATCAACTAAAATTACACTAGTTTTCATTCTCATTGCCATCGTTTATTACCACCTACCAAACGGGATTCCCATTGCCATCGTTTATAACCACCTACCAAGCGGACCGTAATGATATGTTTGGTAATAGATATTAAATGATGAGAATGATAATAGAAATTTAGTCTAATTTTGGTTAAAAATCTCTTGCCAAGTTTAGTGGTCATGCTTGTTGTTTTCAATATCCCGTTTGCTTCATAAAATTCATTCTAATGCTATACCATTTAAAAAGGTGGTATTAGTTGGTAATGAAAAATTGTGAACAAAAACTTTTATAAGATCGAAGTTTCCTTGCCATGGAAATGACATAATGCATTTCATGAAAGTTTACACTACATACAAATCATTCCCATTGTTTGGTAGGCCGTTAAGGTTTTTTTTGTAGGCAGTAACTATTTTGGTAATTATCAAGAGATTGTTCACAATTTGTTCTTAATGTTCTATAAAATTGTTGAATTCGACTCATGTCATAAGAATTTGTATTGTTGTTTTATGTGAGTGTAACATCTGTGGTTATGAGTAATTTGTTTTTTTTTTTTCCTTTTAAAATTACCATTACAATTCATTGCTATTTTAGGGATTGTATGAAGTGATCCCAAAAATATATGGGCATAATTTAGAGGGTCATGGATATTGCAATATGATTTTCATTGTATAATAGCTTATGCTTGGCCACCATTTGTAAATGCTTACCAGATAGAATTAGCTTTATTTATGCACGAGTATCATTGCAAATGAACACAAACATTACTCTCATGCCTTAAAAGGTAAGAAATCTTCCGTTGTACTCCCTCGCTCCTTTGAATTTGCTACACAACATTGCAGAAAATTCAAAGGGATGAGGAGTAAATTACGTGAATGGTGGAGGGGATTATTAAGGAACCAGCTCAATCAAAAGCTTATGCTGATGCTTGAGACCCCAGGATATGTTATATACTCTAACACACCCCTCACATGAGAGCACTTTGAGCAAGAAGTGTGGAACATGCCCTCCTCATATGTAATGAGATTCGAACCCGTGATCTGTTGTCATATTGGCTTCTGATACCATATCATGGAACCAACTCAACCAAAAGCTTAAGCTGAATGTTGAGGCTCCATAATATGTTATATACTCTAACAGGAGCATGCACAACCTTATTCATATTTGAGAAATGTGACAAGCTACTGACATCTGAGCAATGTCATCTGTGAACAAAATATCCATATTTGCAAAACAGACCATTGCTAATGAATCAGAAACAAACATGCTTATAAAGTTTATCAAAGTACTTGTTTTTCGCTTGTGTTTGAACTTAGAACTATATTTTTCTCTCTTTCTCTTCTCAATACTGCCAGATTCGATGGAAACTCGGAGTTAGTTGCAGAATTGGTGACTGCAAATGGGTTTAAATCTGCATATGCTATCAAAGACGGAGCAGAAGGTCCTCGAGGATGGATGGTCTGTGCTGCTATTCCTTCTTCGGCTTTTTAGAATCATGGTTCTTTTTTCTTTCAGTTTTTACTTTGATACTTTACTTATCCCCTTTTGCACTGATGATATGCTCTTCTGTGCTGCAGAATAGCAGTCTCCCCTGGATCGTACCACAGAAATCGTTCAGTCTTGATTTGAGCAGTCTGACGGAAGCTTTTGGCGTATGTTTCTTGACTTATAAATGTTAATGCCATTAAGTTCCCCCACGCTACTCTCACTCAAACATGGTTTGGGGGTTAGGTGTACACAATATTACCCTTATAATAACGAGGTGATTTTTGATTGACATGATAAAAAATATCACTTGCAACTTCACATTAATAAGTTCACATGAGATATAGAGTTATGCTAGTCTATTATATTTCAGAACGAAAGAACTATAAATCTTTGACCATATAGAGAACGGACAAATGAAGTGATTTTAAATATGCATGAAGATAAAAGTAGTTTAGTGCATATTTGCATTGCTAATCGAGCTGAGATTAATATGGCTTTGACATCTTAAATTAATGTATAGCATGTAGCTGATGCTTTGCCCAAGTATTACTTTTATGAGATCAAGTTAGTTAAGATGGCAAATGGACTAGAGTTAATATTGCTTCATAACTAAATGAGTAAATGGCTATGCTAAATTTAGCGTTCGTTTAGTCGTACATAGAAAGTGGAAAGTGAATTTACGTACCTAAGGAGCTACCTCCGTTCTTGTGTTTCCGTAAACCAAACTACTTTCTGGCTCAGTGAAACGTTATTCGCTAGTTCAGCTTTTGGATTCACGATTCGCTCAAAATGGTTCAGAAATAGCCTAAAACGACCATAATTCGCTTTTTTCAATTCACGATTTGAAAGGAGATTAGCGAATCATGTGACATTGTTCTGGCTATATGGAAACTCCAGTGCAATTATGTATCAATCTAACAACCCGTTAACCTTCTCTTTTTGTCGGGAACTTTTTAATCTTCTCCTCATTGTCATGTTATAATACACGGAGTTTCTGGCTTGCAGGAGGGTATTGACGCCTTCTCACTAGTAGCGCTTGGTGCAGCTGCTGGACTCGGTTTATTGGCTTTTGCTGAGGTTCACTCTTTTCATTAATTCGGGAACAAATTCTAATAATCATGTCTCGAATAATTATTCATCTTCAATTTTCTTTACTTCCTTCCAGATGGAAACTGTTCTCGAAGTTCTAGGCGCAGCCGCAATTATCCAGGTGTTCAGCAAGAACTTTCTGTTCCAAGAGGCAAGTCATCTGAATTCTCTTCGTATTGTTATCATAGCCATTTTGAGTCTGGTAATCGTGTATAGGGTTCAATGGGCCGGAAAAGGGTCGGTCTTAAGTAAATATGGGCCAGGTTGGATAAGGCCCCTTTAAACTTAATACGGGCTTTAAATAGGCCGAGCTTTGAAAGCCCAACCTGGCCCATTTTATTACTGAAAATCATTTTAATCCCCATTTATCAATTTATAATAATTAAATTGAAAATTATTAATAACCCCATTGACATTGTTATTTATAATATTTAAATTATCTATTAATTATGTTATTTGGAAAAGCCCGTTTCCAATCCTTATTGAGCCCTTTTATAGCTCGCTTCATTTTAATTATAATAGAGCCTGTTTTCGACCCGGCCCTTACAAAGCCCATTGAACACCCGTAAGCATGTATATGACATATTTTGATTTTGCTTACGTTTATTCTGGATCGTTATGACAGGATAGAAAGAAAACATTGCGACAACTTGATGATTTCGTGAACAACAAGATCGCTCCCAAGGATATTGTCTCGGATATAGCGGTCAGTCCTTTATCGATCTTCTGCAATATAACCCTTGTTTGAACGCATTTTTGTAGATTTAAGAATGATGCTGTAGGATGGATCTGTGATGTTCATTTCTCCTGTTTTCGTGTTTATTGCAGGAAATAGGAACTGCCCTTCTACCGGTAACTCTAAACAAGGCTCTCCCAGCACCCGCGGAGTCACCTTCCGAAGCTGCTAAAGTAGAAACTGTCCCCGAGCCACAACCAGAACCGCCTGTGCAGCCGGTTGCAGAAATCAAAGCCAAAGACAGCATCTCGAAGATTGAAGCTGTCCTGGAGTCGCAACCAGAAGCGTCTACAGAAATCAATTTGACGCCTCAAAATGAAGTTAAAGCAGCATCACAATCTAGGCCACTTTCTCCATACGCAGCAGTAATTATCCTTCTTTTCCTTCTTATTCTTGACGAACTTTGAACAAGGTCTAATTTTTGGTTTATAATCTTATTGCAGTACCCAGATTTCAAGCCTCCGACTTCCCCTTGTCCATCGCAACCTTGAGCGTTTGAGCTTTTCGATAATCTTTTCGTTATTTTGAGTTATTAACATGCGATCAATTGCCACTGCACGCGGGCAAATGCAAGCTTGAGACATTTGATCGTCTCGAATTCTAGCTAGGTCATAAAATTTGTACTATTGATATGCTAGCTACCTTAAGGAGTTCATTGCAAAATGAGTTTTTTGTTTCGCTTTCTCAAAGTTGAGCCTACATATACACTCTATTGTACTTGCATACTCCTAAATATAATATCTACAAATCCAAAGGGTTGTCTTTTGTCTATTAGCACATCTTAAATGTACCGGTATTTAGTCTCAATGTGATTTTTTTCTATTAAGAGGGTCAAAAAAGTCAGAATTAACTTCAAAGTCAATGTTATTGAAAGATTTACGGTTCGTTTGGTAGATAGTAATAAACGGTGGTAGGAATAAAATACTAGTGTAATTTTAGTTGAAAAATCTTTTAGCTACCTTGATGATCATGATTGTCTAACTCCAATTATTTCATTTTCTTCATAAAATTTACCTGCTCCCTTCCACCTTTACCAATGTCCAATGCTACCACCCCATCTGGCCTTCCCACACCCTCCACTACTAAAAGTCACCAACACCTCACCACTATCGTCCTCTTTGCTACGTCTCCTCTCTTTGTTATTCATAATTGCATGGCCAAAAACTCGAAAGCAGAAAAATCTTTAGTATTTTTATTAATATTGTTATTTACATTATTTACGAGGAGAATTGAATTAAAAAGATGACACTTTCAACATTTTATGATAAACAAATATCTCCTACAATGTAGAAGTTTGGTAGAAATACTTATCTATTTTTAGTCTCATTTTCTTTAACCTTTTCTATTCTTTCCTTCTTTATATCCTGACATATTTTAAATATTTTGATCTGCAAAAGTCATGTTCTTATTACTCTCTCCTATTTATAGAGAATGGGACATTTAGGTTTTGAACCAAACTATAGAGAGTGGGAAACTATTTAAAAATAGGTGGAAAATCTCTTTTTCCATAAAGGATATTGATATTTCATTGAATTAGCGCAATAAGAAAATGTCTCATTTTTTATGAATAAGAGAGTATTACATAAACTCTAAAATTATAATATTGTAAAATTTAAAATTTATGTTAACCATGTAAACCAAATAATTTAGGTTTGCTTTTAACTAAAAATGTGATAATCATTGACGGGAATCAAAAGATTAGACCATATTGTTTGCGAAATAAAATATGAAAAGTAAACTTAATAATGTTCGAACGAAGTCAATAATAAACAGTGAATGTCAAAATAGATGCCACTTTATTTTATTACTGCTCTATTATTTTATTCATCTATGGAAGCCAATAATAAAAAAAAATACGTATCACTTGTTCAAGTAATACATATTTTTTTTAAAATTATAACTTAATTTAATAAAAATATATAAGGAAGGCTTGTTAAATGCTCCTAGTAGCAAATTAAGTTATACTTAACGTTTTGATCAGTTTTTTCCTTATTCGTTGTTACTAACAGCAAACAAGATCTGATCAAAAGGCTCGGGTAAAAAGACACTTATTATATATAAGAAATAATTTCTAGGAAAGGTTTTTTAAATTTTGTATTCAATTAAGCTTGTGTATGTTTGGAAACAAGTATTTCGTTTTAAATTATGAATTTCAATTTTGAAAACATAAATAAAGAATTTTAAAATGATAAGGTTTGGGTTGTTATATTCAAATTCTTAACTTTTATTACTTTAAAAACAATGGTGGAATTTAATCCAAATTGAAATTTGAAAATTTTTATTTTGCCAAACAATAAATTTGAGTCGATTTCAAATTTTCAAATGAAATCATAATTCCCAAACACAACATTAATTAATTCAAATATTCACAAAAACATAACTTAGGAAACATCTTAATTAAAAGAAGAGATAAGTAAGAAGAACCTAGGACTTTACCTAAAGATTGAAGAAGAAATTCAAAACATTTCCATATAAGTTGTTAAATTGGTTAGCTATCTTGGATAATTCTCCCATTTCTACGAAAACTAGCGAGTCAGTCTTTGGATCATCGGCTGAAGCAGAGTATAGATTTAGGGTTGTCATAACTTTGGGAATTTAAGTGGTTCAAGTGTTTGCTTTGTAGTTTGGGGGTGCCGTAATACTGGTGAGTTTTCGAACACCTTAAAACTTAATGAATAATGCTTAAAAGTAAACTACAAATAAGATGTTTGGAAATTCGAGTATTACATAAAAATATAAACTATAAATAAGAAAAATATTAAAACTTAATGAATAATGCTTAAAAGTAAATTTCAACAAGCAACTCCCCAAAAAATCTAAAATATGGTAAGATGGAAAATACAATAAGAAAGTCAAACTAATCTAAGGATCATTGCTTTGAACTAATATACCACAATTTTAACTCATCGTCGACTCTTGTGTACATCATTTCAAGCATGGATTGTGATTTTTATAAACACGCTTGAGTTTGAAAATGACACAAATCAATTTAAGATACAAACTATGCAGTGGAATCATGGAAATACAAAGAAGGTCACTAAGGCCTCATACAAAAATCATATATAATGTAAGGTTTATAAAAACAATAATTGGAGCTACAAAAACAAAACGATTACATAATATAATGTTTTGTACTCTTCACTGCCCCAATGCAATGCAAAAGAAGTTACAATATTTGTTATATTTGTAATTCTTTTATTGCTCAACATAAGACCAAATTTCAAATACATCATCATAAATGTCAAAAATCAACAATTCATTAGAGTGATATCACATAATAATACATCAAATAAAACAAATAGCTATACTATAATAAAAGCACTACTTGCTCTCCTAATGATCTTTTCTTAACTCTATAATATAATCTTCTTTTGTATCTTCTAATCCTTGAAATGTTCAAAATCGGATCCGGAAATTCGAATATTCGGTTTTTCAGATACCTAAAAATGTGATCCAATTTCAACCCGGTTTAAATCGGATATTTGAAATTCGGATACCTAGTTTAAATCGAATCGGATCCGGATACCCGGTTTTGATAGAATATTTTATTTTATTTTTTTTTTGTCTTTTTTCGTTCAACCATGAGTTTTTATCTCTATTTTTATTTGGAATTTTTTTTATATAAAATTCAAATATTAACTCTCTAAAAATATTTAGCTTAATTAGCCATAAAAGACAAATTAAGGAAAATTAAAGAATAACATTATTACACATTTGTTTAAGTAAAAACAATCATAAAAAAAAAGAAAAAAAAGAAACTGGGATTAAAAATTATATTAAGATTCAAGCCAAGGTTAGCTTAATAAAGACGATCATAATTTTATTTACGAAAAGTAAAAAATAAATAAATAAAAACTGAATATCGGATATCCGGTTTCCAAAAATATGTTATCCAGATCCGGATTATCCGATTTATGAAAACCTGGTAAATTATAAGTGAGATGCAACACATGTTGCAGTAAAGTTATAGGTTCGTGCCTTTAATATTACATTCTTGTAATTTTTAATGGGGTTGCATATATAACCCTTGGCGCTTAATTACGTTCGCTATTGGTTCAGCGATTCCCTCCAACATGGTTGGTCCTACTCCATCGCCAGGCTTTTTTGGGTTTGGCTGATCAGAAAAAGGAAATATTTTACACTTTAGATTAGATAATTAGAGATAAAACATAAATTACACAAAATGTATAGCAAATAACTTTATTTTAGGATTATTTGTTTGAAAATTTTTGTAGAAAGTGAGTTATGGCTTAGGAAGGAAGATGCAACTTTCAAGATCTTAAAGAGAGTTCTATTTCAAATAGAGGGGTAATTAACTAATTATGCTATTGTAATAGAAACTAATTGTTGCAAACCATGCAATGCACAATTTTTTTTTTAGCATCAACATTTACAAACATATGATATTAAAAATATATAGTCAGAGATATTATGTAGTAGAAACACTCAATATCGACAGTTGTATGTATAAATTAACTTTATAATTTCGAAAATTGATAAAAATATATTATGCACTATATTATATTCTCTAATTTACTTAATTTAACTATAAATAATTCCTAGTCAAAGATATTTTAATGATAGAAATATTGGTCAAAATCAAATGCCATATCAATTTTCTTTAGCCAATAAATGTGTTCCATTTGGCAAACTTTCTTCAGTTGTGACACATGAAATTCTCAAAGCTTTTTAGTAAAATGTATGATGCTTTATTATCTAAATAAAATGAAATGAAGAAATAGAAGGGGTGGTGTAACATTATCTAAATAAAACCGCAAGGGAACGAAGGAAATTCGGGTGTTACATTTAAAATAAAATAACACAAAAATAAAGAAAAGGAAAAGAAAAGAAGTAAAGTTTGATTGATTTAATTAAAAGGATTATAAAAAAACTTCCAAACAAAATTGTGCGGAAATTTTGGCAGCATCTGCCTTGAAATTGGACGCACCAAAAGAAAATAAACGCGCACTAAAACATAATCAAGAAGAGGCAGCATCGACCTTATAACAAAATATCACGGCGGAATGTTCATCGCCTAATTCTTTGTCGACATGTATAAGCATGGATCGTGGTTCCAAAGTAAACGCCTGAGTTTGAAGAAAGAAAAAGAACGAAAACTATTTAAATCTTACAAACTACAAAAACAACGCAGCGGAGATAACTTATACAAAAAGGAGAACATGTGCTTCAAACTCAGAACATAAACAACCTGAATGAAAATATACTACAGGTAAAGTCAAAAAAATAAGAATATTGTACACTTCAAAACTCTCACTCATTCCCCCGTATGCAATGCATAGAAGCTCCATCACTTGTAATGTCTATCTATGATGTCCCTGCTGCTCAACGTAAGATCATAGACCAACGCGTCATAGCAGGGCCATCAAAGACGAGCCATCAACAATGAAAACAAACAGTTTACGTCAGTAAGAACCACGGAACAAGTGAATAGAACAATTAAATTGCACGACAATAAAGATTCTACTCATCTATCTAAAAATTCCTATTTACTACACGATTTCCTTTAAAAACTTCTAATCCCTCGAAGAATATTCAAGAGTGATGGATCTTTCTCTACTTTATGGCATAGTGACAAGGCCAAGGGCGTTATCGACCATCCGGAGCCATGGTAAAGTATGAGCTCATACCCCCTCCAGCTAACCCTCTCGGATCCTATCTTCGGGAAAAAGACACACTGGGGTACCAATTCAGTGAAGAGGCTACCGTATTTGGGTTTGCAAAGCCCGTATGGTAACACCTCGGTCAAGGGGCAGTATCGGCCACCCGGGGCCCGATGATAAAAGTATGTTCATACCCCCCAAATGGTGATCCCGTCGGATCTCACCTAAGGGACTACTAAATCAATCGTATATAATCCTGTTGGGTCACGCCAACTAGTTGTAATGTAATGTTTAATCAAGCCGGAATAACTCTAGCTTTCTACTATTAATGAGTGCCCTGGGATAGCAAAATGCCAAAACCCACTAAACAACTCAAACGAAATACGAAGTCCACCTATAATGGAGTCATTCTAACTCCAAGTAAGACATAATCTAAATCTTAAATAAACAAGGGGATGGTCCCTTCTACTAACCCTCATATTCTCTAACTATATTAAGCTCAAGGATTTCATAATTGATAGCTCTTCATATAAAGGTTACTCACTAGCACCTTATGGTTTCGATACAATGCATATTATCACAATAAACAATGATATCTTAAGGGAAAATTGCATATAAGGGTTAGTTACTGCGTGTACGTACCTGTAAGCTATAAGTTGTAAGCTGTAAGTTGTAAGCGTCACTGCATGAAAAAAAGTCACAATAATAGTTCTACCTTCTTCTTATGAATTGAGAACCTATAAAAGTTTGAAGTAAGACTAGTAAGTCTACTTGACTCCATTTAAGAGTTATATGCTCTAAGAAATACCCCACTACCATCCTTGAAAATCATAACTCACATTTAATACACACTCCAACCATATACCCACAAAGCATGTTTACTCATGGACTATGCCATTAATCCAATCTAGCCATCACATTAGTTTCCATTCAATTTTAACACAAGGTATGCTCAAGGGGAAAAGGTCTAATTCATACACTTTTGCAATAAAACAAAGCTATGTAGACTTAACTCATATAATGTAATGTACTACACACGATTTCATTGATTCGATTCATGATGATAATGATTTTTAATCAAATTTGTTTCATTCCTCAAGGTTTGAAGTGACAAAGCATAAAAACAACGCAATTAGTAGCTTAGACATCTCAAAACCATGATACGAAATTAGTTTGCCAATAATTGCATACTAACCACATCAATTAAACATCAACCATGTTCCCACAATTAACAACGACAACACTTAATCATAGTTAGCGACACATGATACAATAATTCTTTATTAGTAATTTTTATTACCACCAAACCAACAACAAAAATCATATTCCCCACCATTAGCATACTTATATTACATTTAACAACTATTAAAAGTGACCAACAATAAGCCTCCCTGGCGGACGTTATGGTGTAATAATAGGACTTCTCTTATAAGTGGTTTATGCATGTGGCAAATTCTTCAAGATAGGCTCCTCACTAAGGTTTGACTTCTTCAGTGGGGCGTTATCAATGATGCTCGTTATGTCTTTTGTCAGCATGGGATTAAGGATAGAGATCACCTTTTCAATGATTGAGAGTTTATTCGAAAAGTGCACCACTTCACTTCTCTTTTCTTTCAATTCCCTTGGGCTTCTTCTTTTGATATGGCTGTGAAGAGTATGAATAAAGCGTGTAGGAAGAGGAATAGCAAATCTCTTATCTCTTCTATGATTTGGACTGAGACTCTCTATCAGGTGTGGTTACAGCGGATACTAGGGTGTTTGGGGCACATGCTATGTCCCCTAGTCAAGTTGCTCATACTATCATCTTTAGTGTTGCTACTAGGCTAGATGATGCTAGTAGAAATAGTCTCATTTTGTGGTTGGAGTTGATTTTCGGTTTTTGCTTGATCGCTTTGGCTGTTTTGTTTGTTGGTTATTTGGCTTTCTAGTTTTTGTGGTGCTTCCCTTATGTGTTTAGAGAAGTGTTCCTTTAATTGTCTGGATTGTAAAAGGTTCTTTTGGAGTTAATATATTCCTCTTAATTGTCAAAAAAAAGTGACCAACAACCCTAACTATTTGAGAAGCCGGCGATGAATCATTCCGCTGTGGCGTGAGATTTTAAAGGCAATGATGTCTTAGATTAGTTTAATGTTTTTATTGTGTTAATTGCTTTACCACATATTCGATGTTTAGCAGATATGCTGCCGAATTTTCCACTCACCTTTTTAAAACTAATCTTTAACGTATAAATATTTTCTTTTCTTTTAAGTAATACCCGAATTTCCTCCCGCCCTTTACGATTTTAGTTTCATTTATGGGGTTGGAAATTCAGGGGTGTTACCAGTGATGTTTTGTTACAAGGCCGATGTTGCCTGTTCTTAATTATGTTTAAGTGTGCGTTTATTTTCTTTTGGTGTGTCCAATTTCAAGACAGATGCTGCTAAAATTTCAGCACGATTTTGTTTGGAAGTTTTTCTATAATCCCTTAAAAATCAATCAAACTTTACTTCTTTTCTTTTCCTTTCTTTATTTTTATTTTATTTTATTTTAAATGTAACACCCGAATTTCCGACCATTTGATTTAGGACAGATGACATTATTCACATTTCAAGACAGATGACATTATTCACATTTCATGAGAAACAAATCTCTTATATAGTGGTGAGATGTGGTAGAAAATTTTCTATTTTTAGTCTCATTCTTTTTCCTCTCGATCTGTTCAATTTTTTCATCTTTAAAAATTCATACACTGTAGACGTTTTGATCCACAAAAACCTCATTTCTATGTTATTTCTCTATAAAATTATCATATTGTGAACTTTAAATCTTGTTTGTCAATCAACATTCAAAAAATTGTTAAATTTAGGTTTTGCCTTCCCCCAAAAATTTGATCATCATTACAAAAACATAATACCCTTTGTTCACAAGAATGAACCACACACATTGACATACACCCATCAAAAACACAATACAACACAGCTCAAAAACATCTTCGTCATTTCTCCCTCTTTGTGCGGTTGCCGGTGAAAAAACCTCATCGTTTTCTCTTTAAGGTAAGATCTTTCTTCTCCTTTATTTTCTTACTTCGCAAACTTAGTGCTTCTTAATTTCTCCTTAATTTTTTTTATGGTTACAATTATGAAGTATATCTTACTTTTGCCGATTGTTTGATCAATTTTTTTTATTTCTTTATCATTTTTGGATTGATGGGGTTTTTTTGGGGAGGATCTTTGGTGAAGGAAATTCAGCTAAATTGGTTAGCTTAGATTTGATTTATTCTGATTAGGGTTTTTGTATTTTTGATGTGGGTGCAAAGATTTGTTTTCTTTTTTGTTTTTTTTTTTAAAATTTAAGATGTACCCATGTATAAGGTTTTCTTGTTAAGTGTTTTGGGTGGATGATTGATTAGTTTTAGGGTTTTTTATTGGTGTAAACGTTTGATGTTATTGCTGAAGTTATGTTAGAATTTTGTGAAGTATAATGATCGTAGATTTAAAGATCCTTTAATGGGTATTTGATATTTGATGTATTTTTTGTATTTTAAAATAATCTTATTTACCTATGTTTGCATTTGAGTGGCTATCTGAGTTTCTATGCCGAATTGATAAATTGTACAGATGAATGATGAAGGTTATATTAAGGAATGAACTATGGTGGTCTTTTCCTTTACTTATTTGAGTTCAATCCTGTTGATTTTTTACTTAGCTGACATGGTTGAACCTCCGAATGAGGAGTGGGGAAAGAAGAATTTCTGTGTTTAGTTTTATGCTTTTATTTTGTATCGTAAATTGGTGATGTTGTATGCATTAGCAGTTTTATCTCTTAGTACTGTTTTTTGTAAACATTTGAGTTTGTTATGAGATTTTACGAGTTATGACGATCATAGCTAATGATTGAAATAGGTGAAATGGGGTATGCCCTCAGTATGCTGAATTTATAGCTTGTCTAATTGTCACTTGTTCTATGACAAAAGCTTAATTTTTGGTATCCGGGTTTGCTTTGTAATGTGCTGTGCTGTGAAACAGTTGATTGAGCTGATAGAGAAGATACGAAATGGATCGTAAAGTGATCGAACTGGAGCAAGGATGGGAGTTCATGGGGAAGGGAATTACAAAGTTGAAGAGGATTCTAGAAGGATTAGACGAGCCTCCATTTAACTCTGAAGACTACATGATGCTTTACACGTAGCTGCCTCAATTTGTGATTTTTGATAAGTTATAGATTCAAAAACCTTTGTTGCACATCATTGAACCTCTTTTTTGGTTGCAGGACAATATACAACATGTGTACTCAGAAACCACCTCATGATTATTCTCAACAGCTTTATGACAATTACCGACAGGCATTTGTGGATTACATTAACTCAACGGTGAGTATTCTGTGCATTTTGGGGGCCTTTTCATGCTTGTCAGGGATTATTTGTTTGTTAAACTATTTTATGTGCACATTCTTGCGGATGATTTGACCCAGTAAAGCAAAAAGAGTTATTGGGTATGATGTATATCTTTGATTGCCCCTGAGTGCACGGTGCTTCATCTTGCTGTCAAATTTGGAAAAGATTGTTTTTTTTATACCCTGGCCAGTTGGCCCGGTTGTTGTAGCTTTGACGGGCATCTGACTTGCGACTTTTAATGAAGATATTTTGTGTATACAAGCTAATTTTCTGCTAGACTGGATGACTGGATGACAGGATGATATTGTTTTTTATACCCTTGGTTTTTTTCTGGTTATGAGTAAAATTTTTGTAACTCCGTTTTGCAAGTCTAAATTCTGTCATACATGGGCGTCACACTTCTAATACTTTATGCCTTTTCTGTTCCCTCCTATTTATTTGTAATAGGTTCTACCTTCTTTACGAGAAAAACATGATGAGTTTATGTTGAGAGAACTCGTGAAGAGATGGTCAAATCATAAAGTGATGGTCAGGTGGTTGTCTCGCTTCTTTCATTATCTGGATCGGTACTTTATTGCTCGGAGGTCGCTTCCTTCTCTTAATGAAGTTGGATTGACTTGCTTTCGTGATTTGGTAATTTACATATCTACCCATTTCTCTAAAAAAACATTTGAAGTTTGATTGTTTTTGTTATTACTTGCTTGTATAATCATCATAGCGCAAAAATGTGGTAGCGGTGATTGCCAAAAGGGTGAGATATCCCTTGAAATGGCCCCAAACACAGTTTTTATACAACTTTATGCGGGAGGAAATATCAATTCGTTGTTTTTTTGAAAACCTTTATAGCAGAGCCGGTGCGATGCTATGCGGCTTTGTTTTTTAACTATAATACTCATGAACCCTTTTATCTTGTCATCAGGTTTATCAAGAAATATCAGGCAAAGCAAAGGATGCTGTTATAGCTCTGGTAAATTTCTTTTATGAAGCTTTTCTAAAGCTTTTGCATATGGTTACACAGAGTTGATAGCTGGCACAATGTTTTTAAATAGATTGATGTAGAAAGAGAGGGAGGTCAAATTGACCGAGCATTATTGAAGAATGTACTCGATATATATGTTGAAATTGGAATGGGACAAATGGATCACTACGAAAAGGACTTCGAAGCACATATGCTGCATGATACCGCTTCTTACTACTCGCGCAAAGCCTCAAGCTGGATCCTAGAAGACTCGTGTCCAGAATACATGCTGAAGGCAAGCATTTTTTTTAACACTTCATTTCATTGTGGGTCTGTGGATGCTGGAAGCCTTGTATGACTAATCTATTTTGCTTTTGGGCCATAGTCTGAAGAATGTTTGAAGAAAGAGAAGGATAGAGTGGCTCATTATTTACATTCGAGCAGTGAACCGAAGCTTCTAGAGGTTAGATTTCGTTTTTACCCTTGTTTAATTCTTTTAAGCTTGGGATTTTCTGCTGTGAAATTCCCTGACTTCCTGTGAATAGTGAGTGTATTCCTAAAATGTTTCGGTTTGTGTTTTTTCTGGCTTTCCTCTATACAGAAGGTGCAAAATGAGTTGCTATTGGTTTATGAAAACCAGCTATTAGAGAAGGAGAATTCTGGATGTCGTGCTCTATTGAAAGATGACAAGGTATAGTCATCTTTACTGTTTCACATATAAGATTTTGTTTTCTTTTATATGATTTTTCATTTTTATTTGCTTGTTTCTTGCATCTTGTATTTTTGTTAGGTGGAAGATCTTTCTAGAATGTACAGACTTTACAGTAAGGTTACCAAAGGGTTGGAACCCATTGGCAGTATCTTCAAACAGGTAGATTTTTCCCCATATTTTCAGCTGATTAAGATCTGCTTGTCTTTATAAGTTTCTAATGTGAAATATTTTTGTGCAGCATATAACTGATGAAGGGACGGCCTTAGTGCAGCAGGCTGAAGATGCTGCAATGAGCAAGGTGCGTCACGTCTTAATCATATTTTTACAAAATGTTACTTCTTAAACATACCTAATCTATCAATTTTTTTAAGGGTTGTCAAAAATGGAGGTGAAATATTTGTAAGCTTTAAAGAAGTGGATTAATATACATGACCTGCTCATTTATTCATTATTATATGCCTCATATTCTTGGTGTAGGATGATTTAAATTTTGGATGAATGTTAATTTAAGTTACTAGAACTCTTCATTTTGCTTCACGTACCCGTGTCCGATCCTTGATCCTCGGACATTGGTATGACACTTAGACACTTCATTTTAGGCGTAAAATTAAATATTTAGACGTATCGGACACTTGGACACGTACCGGTGTCCAACATCAGTACCCAAGTCCAAGTAACATAGATGTTGATAGAGGGATTTACTAGCATACTCTCACACTTTCTGAATTTTTTTTGTGGACAAGAATGTAGCTTAATGAAATTATGCCCATTCACCAATTGCTAGTTATTATATGTCTCATATTCTTTGTTTTAATATATTATGTTTTCTTTGTCACACTACTTTCTTGGCAGGCTGAAAATTCTGGCGGCTCGCATGAGCAGGTAGATCTCACTACATTTAACTTCATTTAAAATTTCAATGGGCCATATGAGTTGACCTGTTTTTTCTTTTCATTAGGTTTTTGTCAGGAAAGTGATTGAGTTGCATGACAAGTTCATGACTTACGTCACTGATTGTTTTAACAGCCATACAATCTTTCACAAGGTTCGATTTTGTAAAAGAATTTTTTGGTCGTTTTTCCTCTTTCCATGATGTGAGCTGACTTTTTTCTGTTTGTATAGGCTCTCAAGGAAGCCTTTGAGGTATTCTTGAATAAGGGTGTTGCTGGTAGTTCAAGTGCTGAACTGTTGGCTACATTCTGTGATAATATTCTCAAGAAGGGTGGTAGTGAAAAATTAAGCGATGAGGCTATTGAGGATTCACTTGAGAAGGTAATTTTCTGTAATTTTCGGAGCTTTATTGCTACTACAGTTTTCTATTACTAAGATTTTCTTCAAAAAATATCTCTAGGTGGTGAAGCTTCTAGCATATGTCAGTGACAAAGATCTGTTTGCTGAATTCTATAGGTTAGCATTTTTTCCGTCCTCCCCTCGTCCCAAGTCATAATTTTCAGATCATTCCTTATATGGCTGTTTTTATTGATATATACTTCAAAGCTTGCTCACTCTCTTAATTTCTAACAGAAAGAAGCTCTCTCGTCGGCTACTCTTTGACAAGAGTGCTAATGATGATCATGAGAGAAGTATTCTAACGAAATTGAAGCAGCAGTGTGGGGGACAGTTTACGTCGAAGATGGAGGGGATGGTACATTACTCTGCTTTCCTCCATGATAGCTAGTCAAGTTGGGGAATGTTATCAACTTTGTTTGACCTTCTTGCTATTACTTCAGGTGACAGACTTGACATTGGCGAGGGAAAACCAGACTAATTTTGAAGAATATCTTGGACAGAATCCAGATGCTAGCCCTGGTCTTGATTTGACCGTGACGGTTCTGACAACCGGGTTCTGGCCAAGTTACAAATCTTCTGATCTTAACCTTCCTGCTGAGATGGTATCAATTGCTTTTTAGATTATACTAGTTATTAGTTTTTGTGGTTTCTTTATGGGAGTGAGCTATGTTACTTGGACTCTTCATTTTGCTTCACGTACTTGAGTCCGATTCTTGATGCTCGGACATTGGTATGGCACTTAAACACTTCATTTTACGCATAAAATTGAATATTTAAACGTATCCGACACTTGGACACGTACCATTATTCGACATCAGTTACAGAGTCCAAGTAACATAGGGAGTTAGTTATGATGTGGCATGAGCATATGGTAATTAATTCTTGTTACTTTCAGGTAAGGTGTGTTGAAGTTTTCAAGCAGTTTTATCAAACTAAAACAAAACATAGGAAGCTGACCTGGGTTTACTCATTGGGAAGTTGTAATATTAATGGAAAATTTGGTCAGAAAACAATTGAATTGGTCGTTGGAACTTACCAGGTATTTATATGAAATAAAATTTTCATCTGATGCCTCATTTTTATAATCTTATTTTATCATCATGAGGTTTTCTTCGCTTGTAGGCTGCTGCTTTGATGCTTTTTAATACATCAGATCGATTGAGTTATTCCGAAATTGCTACTCAACTAAACTTAGCTGATGAAGACTTGGTCAGAGTGCTTCAATCATTATCTTGCGCGAAATATAAGATTCTTCTGAAAGAGCCAAGCTCAAGAACCGTGTCCGCAACTGATTATTTTTCATTCAACTCTAGTTTTACAGACAGAATGAGGAGGATTAGGGTATTATTTTTATCCTTCTCTGATTTTGAATTGTGTTTGCAATGTATGCTTTGGGTAGATTTCATTTTTTTTTCTTGTAATGTTTTATTGTAGATTCCTCTTCCTCCAATGGACGAAAGAAAAAAGGTTGTTGAGGATGTTGACAAAGATAGAAGATATGCTATTGATGCCTCTATTGTACGGATTATGAAAAGTAGAAAGGTTTTGGGGTATCAGCAATTAATCACAGAGTGTGTGGAGCAGCTTAGCCGTATGTTTAAGGTAAGGCTTCTTTTCTGTTAAGTCTTACCTTTATATTGCTTCTATCCGAGAATGTCATAAGGGAATCTATCCACCCCTTCTTTACAACGTGATGGTCTTAGCCTCTTAAATGTTTCATTTCATCTTCTTGAGTTGTAGCATTTTGTTCTTGAATCAAGATGTGAACCTTTACAGATGGTATTGTGTGGAAAGTTAGATTCGGATAATGATAAAGTTAGATGTTTGAGAACTATGTGAATTCAATAAATTTAAGGGGGTGTTTGGTATAGTTATTGTAATGGAAAGGGGAAGGAAACCGATAAAAGTATGGTAAGGAAACCAAAAGTGTTACTTTGAAATTTTGTTTGGAAGTATACTAAGTAACCGAAATAAAGCACGCCGTCTTTTTCTTCCTTTCATATTCCTAGCTTGAAGAAATCAAATTTTAGTAACCCTTTGAATCTCTTGTCACTTACCTTCTTGGTCTATTCTCTCACCACCATAACCACCACCATGCACCACCACTCCTAACATTTTCTCTCTCTCCTCTCACTAAAAACCTCTCTTTACCTCTAAATTATCATCAAATTCTTTATTCTTGTTCACATTTTGATCTCTATCGTTTTTAATTTTTTTACCATTGAATTAAGAATTAGATTCACCTTATAAGATGCTTTGAATAAAATATGGAAGAAGAGAAAATGAGTTTGGAAATCTTGACCACAAGTTGAAGAATGTCGGGTATTGCGATGGTAGATGAAGGTCGAGTGATATTGGCGGTGAATCAAATGGTGGAATTTAGTTTTGGTATTGGATGAGAGGAGTGTTCTCTGCTTTTTATAATCAAAGGTGAAGAAAACTTTTGTTTCCATTAGATCATTAGCGGTAACAAATAACGTAATCTATTACCGCTTGATAACCCATTCCATTACTTTTCTTATCAAATAAACAAGTAGTGACGGTATCCATTATTTGTTTTCGTTTTCATCTTAAAATTTTACCAAACCAAACACCCACTAAAAGTGTTGCCACTGGCATCAACAAGGAGAGCATACTGGATGACGTCCTAATGTTGCTTTGAGTTCACCTTAGGTAGTTTCAATTTTCAAATATCAAAGGATAAGGAGATATGGATAGGTAAATAAGATGACAAAATATCTGTCTGAATTTAGGTGGGAAACCGCAAAGGGTGTCCTTTTGGAACTTCTATGATATAGAACTCATGCACATTGTATTTATAAGTTATGGATGAATTATGGTTGGATGGATTATGGTTTGAGTTCATCTTAGGTAGTTTTCAGTTATATCATGAGTGTCTTCCTATTGGATTGTATGTTATATTGCAATTGTGAACCTTCCCTGGGGCCATTTGTTGTGAAGTTGATAGTGTATGTACTATTTTGTAATGATGAATATTTTATGAATGTTTATCTAGACGATATACCAACCACATGACGTTTTCCAAGAGGCATTGAAGTAGCTACCTCCTGGTGAACAACCTTTTCCTTGTAATAATGAGGAGCTTATTTCCTATTGACCTGTTTTATAAACTCACAAATATCATCCGCAACTTTAAGAAGTGCAAATGAGTTTGTAAGTCATTTTACTCTTGTCCAGTAAATCCAATATCACTGGCTACACTGGAAATGGACAAGGTTAACTCGATAATTATGTTATACATTTTGTGGGCAGTGGGTCTATGGAGAATGTTTTTCGTTTTTGCGGCTTATGAATTTTTGTCAATAGAGTTAAAGGCAAGTAGACAAACTAATGCAGCTTAACATAGGGATTAGGAGAGTAGGGAGATATAGTAGTGTATAAAGGTCTGCAGGCAGATAGGTATGTTGAGCTGTCAACGGAAGCTGAAGTGATGACTTAGGTTTGTGGCCTTGTTTTTGGAGTTAGGAAAATAGGGACTTGTAGATCGCTTTTCTTAATGAGAATAGGCGCTGAACCTCTGACTTTGGCTTTTAGTCTTTTACTATGATGAATGACTTTCAAGGGAAACAAAGACTTGTTTACAAAATTTTGGCCAGGGCTTTTACTGGATTCGTGTGCTAATGGTAGGGAAACTCTAGAGATCATTTTAAGACGGTTGGACAGTAAAACAGACAGATTGTCTTTGTTGTTTCTTGTTCCATTAGGCTTGTTTCCTATCTTTTTGCATGAATCCCATGCAAACCTTACTAGGTGGATATGATAATCTGGTGCTGTTAAAGACAACCTGGGATTGGGATTATTTCTAGTGCTTGGATTGCATTCTTTGGGGACCCATTTCCATAATATTGAACATATCTAATTATTCTTCCTCTATTTCACTCTTCTCTAGATTTTGTCTCCATAGGGTAGGTGTTTTATGTAAGACAGGTGGAAATTGTTATAAACGTAGATCAGAATTTGAACCCGGATAGACTAAAAGGCACATTGAGAAATACTGATGCGCACCTGAGGCTCACTGATTTTCTCTTGGAATCTTTAATTGTAAGAATTCTGCCTGATCTCAATGATGCGAGTGCCTCATGCTGCACCTAAGCTCTTGGATTTGTCGCCTTAGTCCACCAAAAGTTATTTTAACATGGAAAAATGACCATGAATAATACAAAACTTATACTAATTTTCCTACAATAATACCAACTTTTGATTAACCATAAATAATACCAACTTAGGGGCGTGTTTTTCTATAATAGTACCAACTTTTGTTTAACCATTAATTTACCTTTGATTTTTAGTCAAATAATATACTATAAACAAAAGTTGGTATTATTCTAGGCAAACATCTCTTAAGTTGATATTATTCATGGTTAATTAAAAGTTGGTATTATTGAAGGGAAATTAGTGAAAGTTTATTTTATTCACAGTAATTTTTCCTTTTAACATTGGGTAAAGTTAAAGAAAATTTAAGATGAAGTGAGAGAGAGAGTCTTTGTGATGAAAAGATAAAGAGTTACTCTCTTATGGTGTTTTTAAATTTTGGAGGGGAACCAAAACAATGAGTTGTTTTCTTTACTAAGTGATTGATATGAAGGTATGCTAATCATTAACCTTTTTTGAGGGTAATTGTTTCACCACATCCGTTACCTTTTCTTAATCAACAAGTTTTGTATGAGACTGTCTCACCTTGGATTAGTCCATACCAAAGGCCCATTAGTAAAATAATAAAATAAAATATGAATTCACACTCGTACGAAAAGGAATTTTTTTAAATAGTTTGGGTTGACCCAATTGAAGTGATCTCACGGTGAGACGGCCTCAATAAAGAATTAGTGTTTCTAAATTGTGTGTAAACAAATACCATTTCTTTTATAAATTGGAAGAGTAGTACTTTATTAGATAAGCCACACACAATCACGAACCATTTTTCATTCTTCCCCTCAGTTGCCTCTCTTTTGTACATTACAAACTAAAGTAGCTAATTCCTTTTTTGTACATTAACGCTTAACCTTACCGTTTCTCTCTTTTAACTATTATCATTCTGTTAAATGTGCAATCTTCATACAACGACCCTTTAGTCCCTTTGAGTTTGCTACCAAGATGGCGAGAGAAGGGGTTTATGTTATCGAAGTTCATGATTTATTCTATAAGTTATTGAATCTTGATCGTTTTTTGCTGTTTTCAGCCTGATTTCAAGGCAATTAAGAAGAGGATCGAGGATTTGATCACCAGAGATTACATCGAAAGAGACAAGGAGAACCCACAACTATTCCGGTACTTGGCTTGATCATATGCTCGTGTTTATACGAGCTTACTATTCGGTGTTTACTTCGGTATCAATGTCATAATGCTAAATTGTCGAGATTAAGTTATGATGTACAGAACTTCCGGTTTCAATGAGTTAAAATTCGTAGTAAAACATAATTTTTTGGGGCTCATGCAATCTAAGAAACCAAATAGACGACGTTTGTCAATTTGAGTAAGCTGTTTAGCTCAAATGTTGCTTTGTGAAGTAAGATTATCCAGAATTTGGATGTATGTGAGATGATGTATAATGTATTTTCTTTGTATTCTCCTCATACTATTTTAAGTTCTTCGTATTTTCTTTGTTATCTACAAACTTTCGCGTAAACTCCTGAGTGTCGATACTTGAGACTTTGAAGAGAAACGAGCTAAAAGTGTTTAATTATCTTTCTATCTACAAATTTTCGACTCGAGTATTGAGACTTGAGACCAAAGAGAGAAGTGTTAAATAACTTACAAATAAATTGTTGAAAATATCTTAGGTTTTGATTATTGGTATCAAATGATGGTAATGAATAATGATGATATATTTTAGCGGCAATATTCACAAAATATTAGTACAAGTCATTTGATGGTGGTGGAGTTTTTTGCCCTCAAATGTGTTTTTTTTATAATTTTTCATTACTATTAAATATTATATTTTTAAGTGGTAGTAAACATAAATGAATTTTATGTAGGAAAAAATTAATTTGGATATAACTAGTATGATTATAAATTTGTCAAGTGGTTTTCTTGATAAAATTATGAGTTTTCACTATTATTTTTATAACCTTATAACCTTCAAATACCTTGAGAGCAACTTCAATAAGATAGGCATATTTTATAGCAAGTTTAATCCATATACCTAGCTCTTTTACCGTGCTTACTATTAGTTCAATATTCTTATATTAATTGTAAATCCGGACCGAAATAGGAGGAAATCGGGTTAGACTAGGACCGGGAACCATCAGTCTTCCGTCTTAGTATATTCAAAAATCCGGTCTTTCAGTCCAAGAGATTTCGGCCAATTCGGTTCCGGTTTGCACTGATGCACACCTTTACTTCCGATATGGTTGGTCCTACTTCATTTTCGGACCTTTTTAGTTTTGTCTGACCGGAATAAAAGAAATATTTTACACTTTAGATTAAAAGATTAAAGATAAAACATAAATTACACCAAATGCATAGCAAATACTTATTTAAATAGAGAAATAGAAGGGGAGGAAAATAAGGATATAACTGTTCTCCATTTAGATATTATCATAAAAAAGTAAGGATGACAAATAAGGAAAATTGAAATAGAAAGATGATATCATTCACATTTGTTTAGAAACAAATCTCTTATATAGTGGTGAGATGTGGTTAATAGGGCTGACTTTAAACAAGTGCAAGCCGTGTCTACTCCAGGGCCTAAAAAGTTTTAGTTTGCAGCTAGTGTTAAGATTTAAATTTTTCTGTACCTTCCTTCGTTCCAATTTACTCGTAATGTTTGCCTTTTCACACAGTCCAATGCACTAATTCAACCTTTAGTATCTCTAATCATGTATAATAAAAAATTATAAAAATTTGAAATTAATAATCTTTGCAATGAGACAAATCAAACAAGATCTCACTTAACTATGTTTTAACCTATAGATTAAAAACTAATCACAAACTAAGAGTGATGAATAAATATTGTCATTTTTATGTTGCGACTAAAATGGAACGAAGGAAGGATACAATAGTTAGGGGCCCATAAATAATCTTACGCCCCGGGCCCTAAAAACCCACGACCGGCCCTAAGTAGAAAATTATCTATTTTTAATCTCATTTTTTTTCCTCTCGTCTGTTCAGTTTCTTCGTCTTTATAAATTCAGGGACATTCTAAACGTTTTGATCTATAAAATTCTTATTTATATATTATTTTACAAACTATAAATTTATCATGTACATGTTGTAAAATTTAAAATTTGTTTGTCGATCATACATAAAGTTGTTAAATTTAGGTTTTGCCTTCCCCCAAAAATTTGATCATCATTACAAAGTACAAATGTTGTAATGGCCGGAATCTAAAGATTAAGAGGACCATATTGGCCTTGTTTCACAAGAATGAACCACACACATTGACATACACCCCTCAAAAACACAATACAACACAGCTCAAAAACATCTTCGTCATTTCTCCCTCTTTGTACGGTTGCCGGTGAAAAAACCTCATCGTTTTCTCTTAAGGTAAGATCTTTCTTCTCCTTTATTTCCTTACTTCGCAAACTTAGCGCTTCTTCATTTCTCCTAATTTTTGTTTTTTATGGTTACAATTATGAAGTATATCTTATTTTTGCCGATTGTTTGATCAATTGTTTTATTTCTTAATCATTTTTGGATTGATGGGGTTTTTTTGGGGAGGATCTTTGGTGAAGGAAAGTCAGCTAGATTGGTTAGCTTAGATTTGATTTTTTCTGATTAGGGTTTTTGTATTTTTGATGTGGGTGCAAAGATTTTTTTTTTTTTTTTATAATTTTTTTTTTACAATTTAAGATGTACCCATAAATTAGGGTTTCTTGTGAAGTGTTTTGGGTAGGGATGGCAATCCAGTCTGAATCCGACCCTGGTCCGACTCAAGGAAAATAATCCCATTTGAGTTAGAGGGAAAAGTTATCCGACTCTGAATCCGACTTTACGACCCAAGTCCGAGTTAGAGACGGACCGGAGTTGGACCTTATTAAAAATCCGACACTCCGACCCGACCCGACTTCGACTCCGAAGCAAATCCGATTTTGGATATGACTTTTACCCCAATATTTTATTTCCTTTAAAACTCTAAACGTGACTAATTCAAGCTCTCTCTCATACTAAAACTCTAAACGTGACTAATTCAAGCTCTCTCTCATACTAATTGTAATTAGAATAAACTTAGTATTTTTATTTAGATTAATCAATCAAAATACAACAAATCAGATGAAGAGAAATAAAATACAACAAATCAAAATGCGAGAAAAATTTGTTAAATTGTGATAGTAGGACCATTTCTCTCGTTTAACTTGAATTCAAAGTGCATATTTTTTTGTTAAATTGTATTTGAAAAAAAATATTTTGTTAGTTCTGTATGCTTTAAAATCATTAGTACAATATCATAACGATAAAGTTTGATAATAATCCAATTTCGCATCCGACTCCATTGAAGGTCCAAGCGTCCGAGTTGGGACAAACTTGGAGTATACATAAATTATAATCCGACTCTGAGTGTTGGTGGACCGAAAAAACGTTCGACTATTATCCGGAGCAAAGTCGGAGTATGTATAATCCGAGCCGAGTCCGACCCGTTGCCATCCCTAGTTTTGGGTGGAAGATTGATTATTTTTAGGGTTTAATTTAGTACTTATTTCAAAAGAACCTTATAACCTTCAAGAACCTTGAGAGCAACTTCAATAAGATTGGCATATTTTATAGCAAGTTCAATCCATACCTAGCTCTTTTACCCTGCATGCTATTAGTTCAACATTCTTATATCTAAACCTTACATGCTAAATGATAATTTTACCAATTAAGTATTGAAATATTGATATATTGTAATTTGCTTATTGATGAATGCGGTTTGCTGTATGTTTCCGTAACTTATTAGGATGTACAGTACATATAATTAGAACTAATTATTGTTGCTGTTGCTGATCTATAATACATCCCCTTAAAGCTGCAAGATAAAACAAAATAGCAGCATATATTTAGGATCATTAATAGCTCTCACTAATTCACTCCGTCCGTTAGTTTTATAGACATTCAATGAGTAACACATCTCATAATATAAGGTATGCGCTTAGAGCATATCCTTCATCCATTGATATTGTTGAATGTGATTTTGTAGTCATCACTACTATGGATTTAAGGTGATGTACTATATTTCATCTATGTGATCCTGATGGAATTATGCTATTGCTACACATGAATTGTTGTACATTACTCTATATTACGATACATAATTAGTTGGGAGGAAAAAGTTTCTATTACCAGAATGCTCATCTACATTTACACCAACTGTATTTGCTTGCAAGGCAAAAGTTAATTGTTTGAGAATGTGATACAAAGGATTAAATTATGTTGTTGCAGTTGACTTGTTAACATCATACTATCTAATGTAAATTATTTTCTTTTTTTTTAAATAATAAAACTAATTAATATTTATAGAACTTACTCAATTATCTCAAAATAGCTTAAAAACATGTAACACCAATATCTTATTTTCTTATATTTAAAATAAAAATTCAAATCGAGAATATAGCGAGGTACTCCATCTAATGTAATTTTGTTGTTTTAGAGTTGAAATGGTACTTTATTTAATGTAATTTTTGAGATAATCTTATTCCGCTCTCTTTTAAGTGCCTTTGATCTCTCTGTCTTGTAAGATATATGTCAAAAGAACTTCTCACAATATCTAAAAACCTTAGTTGTAAGAAATATCTCTAATACAATTTGTTTGATGAGAGTTTGGTGAAGCTATCTATTTAGCCTTTTGATTTTGGTCCAGGTAAGATCCCATCTTATGATTTCCATTAGTTCTATGATCTTTGTCTCTTCATAGGATACTACAAATGTCGTCTCTTATCATCTTCATTTGAGATTGAAAAGTAGATCCCAATTCGTAATGAAGATTAAAAATTAAATTATAGATTTGTCAAGTACTTTGTTGAATTGCGCTTGTGTTTTTTGGGTTAAATGTTGAAATTTTGGTCTTCTTGTCTCATGGTGACAAAGTCAGAGTCTTTATGTATCCCAAAAACATTTAAGGTACTTGTTGCTACCATTTTTGATGTTTAACTAGTTGGTTGTGTAGTGCTATTTTTTAGTTTGCTCATAATGTGAAATGTATAATTGAATAGTTCAATTTGATGCTTAATCACTATTAAAGTGGATGTTTGAATTTTGATCGTATTGGTTTAAGAATTAAAATTGTCCTAGCTGTGAATTTTTCCCGGAAATGTTAGTATAGAAATTGGCACTATATATGACAGAGTTCAATACATCAATGCAACCATGTTCGTATGTTAAGGTTGAGTTAGTCTATTATTGGAAGGTTTTTATGATTTAGTAGGATTCAGAATCAGCATTAAGAATTTAAAGGTAAATTAAAAATAACTTCTTTGTTGTTACATGGGTAAGGTTGCAACTTACATGTACATCTGATCATCCTGCTTGGTATTACGACAATGGCTTCTATAAAATATAAACTAATGAAAATGACATAAATCTATTTCTTTGTCTCGTCATGTTACCTTGGTTTATATAAATCAATGAAAATGACATAATGCATATGTGAAAGATATATGTTGGGTTGAGATCGAGTCTTGTATGAATTGAGGATCATATAAGATCTATTTCTTTGTCTAGTCCTATTACCTTGGTTCATTATCATTATGGAGATAGAATCATATAAGGTTACTGTAATGGGTTATCAACGAATGTTCATCTTGAATTTCTGTAATAAAACAATCATATATGTCTACCTTCATAATACTAATCAAGGAAACAACACACCACCGAGAACGTAGCCTAAGTTGGGTGAACCTCGTAAATCTATGTCTTTGCTCTTATTTACATTGTTATTTTCTTTGGTAGAGTAATTTGGTTCATCTAAAAACTTCATACCTTCGATCTTGGTGACATTAGATACAAAGTTTTATACTTCAGGCTTTAATCTAGTGATCATTTCTGCTCAATATCTTGAAACTTATAAAAGCATTTTCAAATTCAGCGAGTGAAACACATACATAGGCATGAAAATACAAAGCAAAACCAAACTGGAATTTTTAAGTACTACATTCCTTACCATATCTAGCCCAAAGCTGTGGCTCTACATCAAAGTCATTGTCCTGTCTACTTCTTTAATAGCTCTCTTGGCAAAAGCTTTAACATCATCCTCTTTTAATCTCCACCATTAAATCCTACGTTCTTTTGGTTTCTTTACCTTTGGTCTTGCTTGAAGACAAACATCTAGGATAAGGAGTTTGTGTTGGGTGGTTATGCACTCTCCTGGGAGAACCTTATTGTTTAGAGAATTGCTTGTATCTATCATCCTTGTGTAGTTAAATTGGGTTGCATTTACTCCAGTTCTGCAAGTCACCAGATCATTATTTCTAATCTGAAAACATGTGCTAGCAACCCACAAATCGTTTAAGAGTGCAAAAACAAAAATGGATTCCCCTTCTGTATTTCTGGTTCCATAGCCAAACTTCCTTGAACGTTTTCGTAGCCACTACTACATACCCCTACGTGTTCATTCAAATCACCTACACCAGCAAAAGAAAGGGAAAAAAAGAAACGAGAACTGATTATGCTGAAATCTTACCTTGAAATAATGAAGATTTGCGATCCTAAAAACAGAGAGATTTTTAAACGAGTGTTAATAAAATGATGAATGAGAGATAAGGTTGCTGATGATGAACAATTTTAATGGATCAAAAAAGGTTTTTATAGAGAGAAAGGAGTAGGAATTGGTGGGTAGTGAGGTGTTGCAAAGGTACGCGCTCTAGAATCTTCTATTTGATCTCGTCCTATTCAAAGAAAGAAGCACAAATTGGTTGGTTATAAAATATAGGTGAGGTTATTTTTAACAAATAAATTTAATAGATGAATTAAAAATAAATAAGGAAAAGTTGCTTCTAAAAAGTCAACTTATAACACATCTCCTGATTCGTCATTCCAAATCCAAATCCCTTTGAACATCCCAGGAGAAAGAGTGATAGTGTGCCAATCACTATATTCATCTTATTCGCTCATCAAATCAGGTCCTTTTTTTCATTTCAACCTTATTCTTGCTTTCTTAATAGTTGCATTATCGGTTCAGTTTCATCAAGTATATCTCTTTTTATCAAATATGTGATTAGGGTTTTAAGGATTTCGATCGTTTTTCTTAAAATGCCCCCTTAATTTGATTTCATTTTGTTTTTGTCTTTTGTATTATTAAGGGTTTATAAAGTTAGTTTTGAATTTGTGAACCTTTTGGAAAAGTAAATTAATGAGTTGAAAGCATCAATCTTTCTAACTTTTTGATTGTTTATTGTGCTTCCATTTGAAATATATTATGATCTTGTAATCTAGATTTGATCGTACTTTTTTCTTTTTGGGTCATTGTTTCTTGTTGGGATTAAACTATGTAGGTTGAATTGTTATGGCTTGGAGGGCACAGTTATCGAAGAATTTGAAGGAACTTCGAGTCCTTATCTGCCAAACTTCCCCCGCTAGTGCTGAAGCTAGGTACTTTATTAGATTTTTTTGATGTTGATTAGTTTCCTTTGCTAAATATGTTTTTTCTTCTTTTTTTCCCCACTTACTTTCACCCCAAATTATCACAATTGAACTTAATTGAACTTATTTGAACTTGTTATTATGTAGTGAATATGTGAGTGAAAGTGATTGTAAAGCCCAAAAATTAACTAAACAAAAATAAGTTAGTAGATTTGAACTGATCTAAACTTATTAATTCATACGACTATATTGAAGTGTACTCAAAAAAGTTGGGATAACTGATAAACTAATATGGTTCGAATTTGTTGAGATTTGCTACATTACCTTGAATTGGATTTTGTAGATATACACTTACTGTTTAATATTTACTTAGTTGGGTATTGTGTCATATGCCCTTACTTGCACTTGCTTTTGAATCTTGTTAGAGCTTTTGTTGAGAAAAATTACAAGGACTTGAAGACATTGAACCCGAAATTGCCTATCTTGATCCGTGAGAGTCGTGGTATAGAGCCGCAACTTTGGGCTAGATATGGTAAGGATTGTAGTACTTTAACAATTGCAGCTTTGTTTTGGCTTGTATTTTCATGCCTATGTATGGTTTTCACTTGCTGAATTTGGAAATGATTTTACAAGTTTCTAGATATTGAGCTGAAATGAACACTAGATTCGAGCCTAAAGTATGAAACTTTATCTCTAATATCACCAAATTCAATGGGATGAAGCTTCTAGATGAAGCAAAGTACTCTACCAAAGAAAATAACAACGTAAATAAGAGCAAAGACAGATTTTTAAGGTTCACCCAACTTAGGCTACGTCCTCGGTGGTGTGTTTTTTCTTTGATTAGTATTAAAACAATGGAGTTCAAAGAACTCTTACAATGGAGGAATTACACTAGAGAATAGAATAGAAGTAGCCTATGTGTTTAGGCTTAGGCTTTAGAATGATTACATGAAATACAATGAGTGTAATAGCCTGCAGAGTACAAATTGATTCAAAACATGTTTGCATCATTCGAGCCACATTATGCTTGCTTGAGCAGATTCACTGTTTTGTACGACACTGAGTGCTCGTTCGAGCAACTATCATGCTCATTCGCGCACAATTTAGTTTTTGTTCATTGACTTCTTCTGATCTTGTGCCTCGATTAAGGCAAAGGTCTTTGTTCTGATGCCTTGTTCGAGCCCAGGAGCCAACTCTTGCGCTTCCTCATTAAGTCACTTCATTACACATCTTCAATACTCCCATAAACACTCATGCATTGAAAATTAATTGCACACTCTTAATGGTGCACTAAAGTCACGATAACTCCAACATGAACAATTCTAATGAAGACGATATGCATTAAATGATAGAAACAATGAACATTACATGATTGGTAATTCTCTTAAATTGATGACTTCTTCACCAACAAAGAACACCAAATATATATATATATTCTTAGTTTTAAAAATTGCAAAGTACACCGAGGCGCTAAAGGCCCTTTGAGGCAAGAGCTTTTTGTACGCGAGGCACGCGTTTTTGCTAAAGCTTAAAAATCAATTTTAAAACATATATAATACTTGAAACAACATGATATTCATATTTTAGTATCAACAAGCTTGAAAACATTTATTATTCTTGTGGTATACGCCACTTTAGCACAAAAGTGTTATAATGAGAATACAAATAATTTCAAAAGTTATTTTCTTCTTTGAGTGCCTTTTGTTTTTCTTAAAAAAGCAATGGTTTTTTCAACTTCATATTCAAGTAAATTTGAGTTTTGAATTTACTTCTTTTTCGAACAAACGAGCATAAGTTAATTACCGAACTCAACAAGGAGGTGCACCAGGCGCACAAGGCGTAAAGCGCATTGAGGCGCCGAATGCGCATACCTCTTGTAGTGGGCGTTGCCTCACCTAGCCGAGGCGTTTTTGTTCGAGCTCGAGTTCGAGGCACACAAGGCACAAAGCGAGGCACACATTCTAAAACTAAGATTATATTTCATAAACTTGACTTGCAGGTGGTAGTTTTCTCACCCTTTTATAGTGCCTTTTGATATAATTAAAGGTTTCTTAAAGACACAATGAATGCTTCACTTTACTTGTGCCACTAAGCAAGTGATCAAATGTGTATGGAATTGGAATGTGTTTGGAACAAAAACACTCGTTGAAAATAGTATGCAAAATGGTTTATAGAGGTAATAGTTTAACAAGCCACTACCATTTTGGATCAGGCACCTACCATGCTTTTAGTTGGCACTAACTCATCCAAACGGACCAAATGCGTATGTGTGGAGTAGGCACCTACCATGCTTTTAGTTGGCACTAACTCGTCCAAAATCCAAATGGACCAAATGCTTTTCTATTTCTATGCATCAAATCATTGCAATACTTTTGGGAACCGTTCACTGAATGCTCTAAATTCCAATAATAATTGTGGAGAGTATACTATTAAAGACCTTAAAGACCTTTAACTCCATTTTGTGAAAGACAAACTATCCAATGCACAAATGTTCGAGATTGAAGCAACAATTAGTGTAAAATCTTAACAAGCAACAACAAATGTTGATGTTTCTTTGGACTTAAATCAACATTTCGTATCCGATCACTTGAAGATGAAACACATGGAATAAATATTTTAAATTGCATTGCGCCAAGAAAATCTAAGGCCATGTGTTCATTCATTTTTTTATCAAGCCATAAAACTCGCATGTCTGTAAGGTGGCTAAACCTTGAACTCACATAGGTATTTTCTCACTTTGTAGATAAATAGTGTGCCCCTGTGATATGTAACTCATACCTTGAAAACTTTAATCAAGATCATTAATCATTGTTGTTTCCAAACATTTGATAAAGGAGTTCAACCACATTAACTTCATGATTGATGTTTTTCAAGCATTAGATTGGGTTTCACCAAAAGTGTTTATCTAGGCTCATTTGAAGCATGTTCATAAGACTCTTTGCTAAAGCTTTTATGAAGTGATTAATTAAATTAAATGTGTTGATATAGTTAAGACTTATGACACCATTCTTGATTAGTCCTTACACAATACTATGCGTCACTACTTACTATAATATGTCGCGACTTTTTAATGTACTCTTTACTGTAGGCCTTTTCCAAAAAAATCCATTTAATAGAGCACATATTTAATTAAAGACCCACAATTTTACGAACAATAAGAATAATTTTATATCCATATGTAATTGTAGTGATTTTCAATACTAGTGTTTTTTTATCATTATTGGCTACAACCTTAAAGTTTATTAGTTTTAGTTGCCAATTATCTCTCAATATTTTTATTCTCTTAATGTATTTATTACAATTCATTAAACCACAGTAGCTTAAGCTTTATTGTGTTCGACGTGCTTGCTACACGTACACTGCACTCGCGGTTAAATAAAATTTTCAATCTAGCTTATAAGCTTTTACAACAAAGGAATTTTATGCATGGGCTTCTAAGCCATTTCTCATCCTTGCCAACTGAAGCTAATGCAATAAACATGAACGCCTTTGTGGAATTAGATGTTGCACATCGTCACATGGCTAGAAAAAGATATTCATCTACTAAAGAAGTGTTAATATCTCATTATTAATTTAAGTTGCATTCGAATAACCATTTAATGTTGAAAGAGATCTAGGACCAAGCCATATTTGATGGATTCTTTTAAATAGGTCTCTCTTTATAGTTTTCCAGTGATATGCACCTAATATAGAGTATGTTTATAATTTATTGGGTCACCTTCTTCACTATACACTATGGAATTACAGTATTAAGCGAGTCCCTTTTACTTTTAAACCACATATACCTCAAGATTTATTCCAAAGGTTTCTTCTTTCTTTTCCCACTTACTCCTTAATAATAGGTTGGGAATTTTCATCCTCATCTCCAAGTTCTTATGTTTCATCATGAACAAATGCCATCCAGTTGTAGGTCCTTAGGCCTACTCATCAATGAGAAATGCTTTCATTGAAAATTGTATCTCTTAATTAATTCAATAATTGAATGAATCGATATCATTTTATTTTGTTCCATGATGTATGATTATTTTGAATAATCATATATAAAAGTCACTACATAGTTTTTCTTCTCTGCCATGTCTTTAAGGATACGCCCCGACAAATGAAGTTATCATTCCCGCGCCTCCTCTGTTCATCCAACGTTTCCTCTTCATTCTCGACGGGCATTGCTGTGCTTATTGCATAAACTTATAGGAAGAACTTTTTCCTTCTTGCCATCTCTTTGAAATCAACACTTTCAAACCTTTTTTAACTTGACGAAGCTGTGAGTTATCTCTTGAAGAGGATTAAATTTTGCACAAGTTTGTTGAATAATAATGCACTAATACAACAATGACAATAGTAAATTACAAGGAGATTATAAAAATAACGAAAATTACAAGATCAATAATATTCTTATGTTGATGAGTTCTTAATTAACAAGCCTACCAGATGACCGTAGATTATATTTTGGAAACTATCCCTTGAGCAATACTTGAACCCTTTTTAGTGTCTTTGGGTATACTTGAAGTTTGCTTAGAGATACGATGAATGCTTCACTTTGTTTGTAACTAAGCAAGTGATCACACTTATACAAATTTTGAATGAGTTAAACGAAAAACACTTCATGAAATAGTTTGTAAGACTATTTTTTTGAGTTGTGTTTAATTCTTGAGAATTGGCGGTGACTCGACATCGGTTTTGCCTACTCGCTAGTTTGTGCTCGTTTTTAGTAATTTGAACAACTATCCTTGCCCTTGCTGCCATGAAACTTTTTGGTGCACATTCTGTCATACATGTATTTGTTTCGCGCGTGCTACATTTTGATCCCAAATAATATTGTGTGTTTCACCCCTTGGCATTATATGTTGCAATATTGACATTTCTTAATGTATCTTGTAGACTTTGGCATTGAAAAAGGTGTTCGTTTGCATGGCATGAATGAGTCGCAAATATCTAAGGCACTCGAGGATCTTGTTAAAGCCGGGGAAGGTCTTAAAGCATGAGTCTTCCCTTTTGGAGTCGGAAATCAGCTATCATTCTATTTGATTCTTTGCTTCGACCATACTTGTAACGGAATTTGTGTTTTGTATGCTCCTTTTGTTCCCCTTGTATGATATGAATGAACTAACATTCATATTCTGTAAGCAGAAGAGCACTAGGCAATGGTCTCTGTTTAACTTTTGCCTTCACCTGTTCCTGAGTTTGAGCTTATGCTTACTCTAATAATCGTTCTAGAAAATAACGTTAAAGGTACTAGAAATTAACGTTTAATTTTATATTTTGAGAAATTCAAATAATGTAGGAGTATTAGAATTTTTGAGGAACCTTTTATAATTTTTTCACAAATTCTTGTATGACCAATACGAGGGTTATATAGTCTGATAATAAAAACTTTTAACATAATAGACATTTTGCATAAATTCGTCTCACAGTAAAACGATTTTATGTTTTTAGTATAATGGACCATTTGTGGATTTATCTCACGGTGAAATGGTCTTATACTTTTAGCATAATGGATTTTTTGTATAGACTTGTCTCACGGTGAGATGGTGTCATACAAGAGAGGTGAAACACATGTTTTTTAAATCGTGCAAAAGCCAAATGGAGACATCAAAGATTGGAAGGAGTAATAAGCACTATACAAATCTGTCTATATATTTGCCGGGGTTAAAAGTTTAAGAAAAGTTATCGTAAATGATAAACTTAAAGATTTTCCTAAAATGATACTAATTTTTAATTTATCATGAATAATATTTTGAGGAGTCTTTCCCTCTAGCATCCAAACAAGTCATTTAATAAAGTTAAATATTTTATATTATGATACCTTCAAAAGTTGACATTTTTACATAAAAATACAAAGTCGAGATTTTTATGATTAAAACACCTAAAATCGAAATTTTTTCTATAAAAAAATAATATCCTTCAATTCATTATCATATCATCACATACTTGCTTATATTCTCCACTCTATCAAAACCTTAAGACCTTTCTCTTAATCTCAAGATAACAAAGGTTTTGGACCTTGTTTGTTCTTGTTATCATTATGATGATTATTCTCTTAATTAGTCTTACGATGTGTTTGGTAAAATTGATCATTATGTTATCATTATTTCCCTTGTTATAATCATGATTATCGGTTTTTGCATATTGTTTGTAACACATAGTTTTAGATTTCATCCCTCAAATTACAACTACAACATCAAATTACCTTATAATGCGTTTGACTATAATTTCATCGGTAATAAAAAATTTTAAATTTAAATGTGTCAATTTCACCCTTACAAAAAAAAAAAAAAAATACTTTAGTTATAATCCTGAATTCGAACATAATTACCAAAAACTTTGTCACAAGTTATTCGATCATTTATGATTTTGTAATTAAAATCTAAAATTTGAAATGACTTACATGTTCCCAAACACTACCTTAATAATTTAAAATTAGCTTCCAACTAACAAGATATATGAAGACTCCAATGTAGATTGCTTTGGAGCCTTTTGGCTTTTGCTATTAGTTTCTTTGACTAGCTAATAGCATTGAATTTTTTGTTAGCTTGTTAATAAGTTGTAGATGATAAGTATTGTAAAAACATATAATAAAAAGTTGTTGAATGTTAATTGTTTATTAGAAATAAAGTGAGCAAAAAACCAGAAGTTATTTTGGTTTGGGCTTAAACACCATCTATAAAACACTTTTTGGCTTTTAATTAACCAAAAAGCTAGAAGACATAAGTTGATCAAAAAACCACAAGCCTACTAAATAATCATTTGCTAAACACCCTGGTCATTTGAAAAACTCAAATCCTAATGACTTGAAATAGTATTAATTTTATAATCAAATCGAATATCTGAAATTAAATGTGTTAAAGTAAGAGCCAAATCAAGTAGTCATGGAGATGATATTAATCACCTTATAGCTCAATTCATGAGATGTTTCATTGAGGGAGACGATGGTGTGCCAAGGGATTGAGTGGTTTGATCGTGACGCTTTAAAGAAGAAGAGGGGGCTATTGACTGCTCTAACAAGGCAACGTGTAAAAACAATTAGTGATGGCAGGAACAGCAGGAGTGTAATTCCGTGCCATTAAATTTCTTATATTTGTATATCATTATTAATGTAAGTTTTTTATAGCCAATATACCAAATTTAATGAATATAAAATATATTTGGGGACTAACTTTTCACTTAATTATTCTCTTTGGACTCATTTTCCTTCTTTTATCTTTAAGGGATTATTGACCATAAAATGCCAATTTATTAGCAAAAAAAAATAAATGAGTTTAATGACACCTAGGTTGTTTAGTCTTCATCAATCTTGTTAATTAAAAAAAAAATAACCTTGAATAATCCAATCTTTCACTGATTTTCCTACAATAATACGAATCATTGATTAACCATAAATAATACAAACTGACATATATATTTTCCATAAGCAAACTTAACCAATTAGTTACCTATAATTGTAGGTCATTTTGTAAAAAAAAAAAAAAAAAAAAAAGAAAAAAAAAACAAAACCAACCATTCCACCCCTTCCCATCCCAACCCCATCCTCTCAACCACCACTACTCCACCCCTCTGCGGTGCCTCCACCCCCACTCCCCTACCCGACCCCCACCCATCCTCTACCCCCTTCGCAGCCAACTCCTCTTCGCGACTCTCACCTTAACCTTCCACCCACCACCATATATTCATAACCTAGTTTGCCCATCCACCACGACACCACCACGATACCCAGATTCGACCACCACTCATCTTAATCTTCTTCATCTTTATCTTCGTTGGTTGGTCTTTGGTTGTCGGCGTGTAGCTTTTGGTGGTGTAGTTGGTTGGGCTGGCTATGGCGGGGGTAGTGCTAGGCAATAGGATTAAGGCATTGGAAGTAGAAAGGGTCAATGGCATTAGGAATATGGGTGGGTTGGGTTTGCCGGAAAAGGGTGGGTTGGGAGGGTCGCCGGCGGTGTGTGGATCTCCGACCGTCGGATGCTTGCAGTGGGTGGAGTTTAGGGTGATGGGTGGGTGGAGAGGGGAGATTGGAGATGGGATTTTGTTTTTGATTTTTTTTTTCTTATCATTCATATATTTTTTTTTATTTTTTCTTTAGATAACTTGCTAAACAGGTTATAAGTCATTTCGTATACCAATGGAAAATACACATGTTAATTTGTATTATTCATAGTTAATTAATAATTCGTATTATTATAGGAAAAATCAGTAAAATATTGTATTATTCACGATAATTTTTCCTTACAAAAATAAACAATAAAAATGGAACTTTAGTCTGTATCAATTCCTTAGCTTGTTTTGTCTTCTCTATTTCATCATTTACATCGTTATTATCTATCATCTATCATCTATCATCTATCATCTATCATCTACATTGTAATCAATTTCATAATCCGTGAACTAAAGATATGTGATTCTCATAATTTGTAAAAATCTCATTATCATCTTGTAACAATTTGTAACAATCTCATTATCATCTTGCAAGAAAATTACATATTTTTGTAACATAAAAAAAATATCAAAATTTCTCTACCTAGTACCTACAAATCTACAATCACTTGATCTGTTATTTTTTTTTCTGGCACCATATACAAAACACTATCATATCCTAGACTACTAAATTGAATTATCAACAATAAAAATGTTTATTGACCATAAATCATTTAAATTTAACATATATTATTGAACATATTTTTTGCTTCAAAGAAAATAAAACCTTAATAAAACGGTAAAACCTAACCAACAATATACATAAAATTATCGGAGAAAATATCATGAAATTACACAATTTTGAGATTGCAGAATAGATGAAAATAGAGAATAACTTACAATAAAAAAATATGATTTTCTTTTTATTAAAAAAGGAAATCAAAAATAATCCCCAAATGATTAATTATCGCATTAAATGTGGTTTGAGCTTTGGAATAAAAGAGTAATAACCGGAATGAACCTGTTAAGTAGTGGCTCTGTAATTATATATATTTTTTGCGAATGTTTCACAACAAATCAGAGTGGCGCAGCGGAAGCGTGGTGGGCCCATAACCCACAGGTCCCAGGATCGAAACCTGGCTCTGATATTAGAGAATGCTTCCCGCTCCAACTTTTTTACAACTTCTTGATATTGCAGTGTTCAGACTTCTCGCTACATATAATAATCAACTTACAGAAGTTAAGAGTTTTTTTTTTTTTTTTTTTTCAATTTTACACAACTTACAGAAGTTAAAGAATTTTTTTTTTTTTTTTCAATTTTACACTAACATTTGGATAATAATTTTAGAGGGAAAAGAGGGAAAGAAAGAGAAGAGAGATGAATTTTCCCTTCAAATCATTCTAATTTTAACAAGATTGATACCTTTACAATAATTATTATCCATCCATCCCTCTAAATCTCTTCCCTTTTATTTTCTTATCCAAACAAGAAATCTTCTATCTCCCTCTATTTCCGTCCATCCACATCATAAAGGATTAAAGGAATATTAATATAATGAGTTTATTCATGAATACAAGCTAACATTCAACCACATTTCATTAATCCAATGTCACTAAATAGTGACATCCAGATGAAGTTCAGAGGATCATGAAAAACTTGATTGTGATGGATTATATATCTACTTATTATTATCATCATCATCATTTTACCCAGTCTATTCCGCTTATATGAAACTATAATCAGGGTCTGTGGAAGAAAGAAAAACAATAAGTCATATCTGTAAAGAAGAGCGCGATTAAAGACTCCCTCAGCTTAAGAATATTATGCATTGTCTCAGTTAGATTAAGTATTGTTTTTTCAGAAAAATTTATGAGTTCAATTCCTGTCCAAAACATTCCTTTTATCAATTTACACGGCAAGGCATCTTTATAGATACCCACAAATTATTTTTCTTGCTTTTTAGATAAGTTAAAATGTCGATGATTATGCTCCAAGTATTTTTTCATCATGTTGTTCAAAATTTTTGGAAGCATTATGATGTAATGGGTTCTTTCACTACTAATTTTTAGCTTAGTAATTAAAATTAATGATTGTGTGGCTAATTAAAGGCTTATTCAATATTTTTTAGTTTAATAGAAGAGATCAATATAGTTTCTTAAATTTTTTTAAGTATTTATTCCTCTTATTATACCTCTAAATTCTATTCGATATCAGGAGCAAGTATTAATAATACAAATTCGAGAAAAAAATAAAGAAGATATGTAGATAAATAAAGGATACCAAGACTGCATCAAAAAGCTACCCGAAAATCTAAATACAAGATGAACTAAGGCTGAGTCATTAGAATACAATAAATTAATAAGTAACTAAAGTAAATTAGTTAATAAATTATGTAACTAACTAGGACAAAACGAGGTAATTAAAAAGAAACTATAAGAAGTCTAAGACATGGATTGATCGCCTTCAACTATTCTTATTCCGTACAACTCACACAAATATTTAGTGTTTTTATGCCTATTTAAAGGTTTATTCTGTATCTTACAATGATAGTGTTGAACATTTATAGTATATAGACCTAGATTTGTATATACTACATACTTAGTATAGTGGTGGGACTAAATAAATATATTATAAGTCCAATAAGTGCCTCAAAGAATTTGATAAATCATTACTTTGATTCATAAGTTTTGTTTGATGAATCATTACTTTGATTCATAAGCTTTGTTTGGTGAAACATTACTTTGTTCGTAAGCTTTGTTTGGTGAAACATTACTTTGATTCATAAGCTTTGGTTGGTGAAACACTTTTGTTTCAAAATGAGGTATTGTTTGATGCATAACTCTATAAATAGAGGTTGCATTCCAAAGAACATTCCATCCCAATTTCATATCATTTATGATTTCTCTCTTAAGAATACTCTCATTCTTTCCTTCCTTTCACGAGATAATATTGAGAGAGTAATTAACTCTTAATATCATCAAAGTTCATAATTCACTACAATACTTGTAGGGCATGTTTGGTTGGTTCATTTTTAATGGTATGGAATGGTATCACAACTATTCCAATGTTTGGTTAGGCATTTTTACATTGGGATGTCATACCCTCTGGATTCTCATTCCATTCCAATCCTCTAGAATCTCATACCCTCCTACCCCCTCAAGTTTCAAACTCAATTTCCTCCCATATTCAAACCCTAATCTCAAAGGAGAGCTTTTAGATTTCATTACGCCCAATTTTTGCTGAATTTCAACTTGGGTATGTCTTAAATTCTCATTCTGATTACTTAATTTTTATCTTTTTCTCTTTTGGGTATTTAGAAAGATTTGAAATTTGGGAAATTAAAGAAGGGGTAGATGGCAAGAATAAAGCCACAAGCTTTATTGCAGCGGCTGAAGAGGAGGAGCAAGCGGGCGGTCGTGGCTGTTGGGCAGCGGCTGCTTGGGTTGAAAAGAAATCGCAACCCTGCTGCTGGTTGATGTTGGTGGCCGGTTGCTGGCGGAGGTGAGGTGCTGGTGGTGTTCTGTGGGCGGCTGGGCTGCTGTGCGGGAAGGGAAAGGATGCGGGAGTGAGGGAGGAAGGAAGAAGAAGAGAAAGGAGGAGAAGGGGGGAGAATGACGGCTGGCTTAGTATTTAGGGTTTCATGGTCTTTTTATACTTGTTTTTATTATTATTATTATTACTATTATTATTATTATTATTATTATTATTATTATTATTATTATTAGGTTTATTTATTTGTTATTTTTATCTCAGTTTATTTTTCTTGCGAGGCCCAACTAAGAGACTCACACATTTTAATAAAATACTCATTTTGGTTCGAACATCTTTATTTAAGACATCGTAACTATATTTTTAATATATATATATATATATATATATATATATATATATATATATATATATATATATATATATATATATATATATATATATATATATATATATATATATATATATATATATATATATATATATATATAAGTTGACATTTAAATCCGTATATGAAGGAAATTTATTAAAACTAATTCGAAAATAATTAAATAATAATTGTAAAATCTTTAAAAACTATTAAAATATTAAATAATTACGTCATTAAAATCTCGGGGTGTTACATGTTGTCTGATTGTGGAATATTTTGTGCTAATCTTGTGTTTAAATGTTAGCTGAAATTGAGATTTAGAGCTGGTGAAATTGGAGGGAAAACTAGTATGTTTTATTTGGGTTGTTTTGTCCCTAATTGTAGCTTGACTTGGGGATGTTTCTTCTTCAAATTTGTATTTACTTAAACACATTTTGGTTGTAATTTACTTAAACATAATATGTGTGTATGTATTTGTGTGTTTAATAAATATATATATATATATATATATATATATATATATATATATATATATATATATATATGTATATATATATATATATATATATATATAAACTGGATAGAGAATCCATTCCATAATTGAACCAAACAGTGTGAATGGATTGAATATCTATTACAGTATTGAACCAAACAGTTTTAGTCTGGTATGGGGTTCTGAATCCATACCATCCTGGTATGGGGTTCCATACCATTCCAATCCTGCTCACTGAACCAAACAGACCCGTATTTACTATTGCAATTTCCTTGTGCTAGAATTTTTTTGTGTAAATTGTATCTCATTGTGAATTTCATTTTATCATCCCAAGCACCTTTTGTGGGAGAAATATCACAATAGGAAAGTGCATGAACGCCTTCTACTCATATCAAGTTTCCAAGCGACTTCTCTGATTGTCGCAACCTTATCTTCATGGTGTCGATTTGGTGATTTACAAAGCAAGGAGTTCCATTGCTATCCACACAAGGAAAATACGAATTGATTTGTTTATTTGTAATTGCATTATATTTCCAATAATCTATTGTGATAATTTTTCAAAGATGGAAAGCGTTAAGGATCTCGTTAAAATTTTTCATCAAGTTGAACAGTTATTTCGGCATGAAGTTCTGATGATGGCAAATGAAATATTTATTTTCATGGGTATCTTTAGTAAGAAGAAGTATCATGGAAAACAAATAGGTTTCTCTTGAGATTTAATGATCATAAATTATATTTGATATTTTGTGTTAAAATTTGTGAAAAAGTCTTTACATACATTTAAATCTTCTTTTGGATGATCATATACATGTGTTCAAATTTTAATTTGAAGTAAAGCATGTGGGTAATAGTATTTTACAAAGATATGATCTAGAGAAGTGGATATGTGTAATTTTGATGATAAAAATTTATGATGGAAATCATAAAGTGTTATTTTTCTTAATAATTAATTAAGAAAAGAGAATAGAAATCTATTCATGTGATCATCATGGTTAATAGGGCAATGAAATTTTGTAGTATGGAATAAAAGTACTACATGTTAGGATTTATATATTATATATAAATTAAAATTGCCAAGTATACATCAAGTATGTGTTTTATCGGATATTGATTGATTAAAGTATGATTATGTTCTATACTTGATGGAATTAATTCTTCATGAGGCATGTTTAAAGAAAGTGATTAATTTTGTTTTATCATCTTGATAATTGATGTATGTCGTGTAGCATCAAAACCAAAGTTATGATAATTTTGTTTAGCATACTTTCGATTAATCTCAGTTTGTTGATTTGTAATTGTTTTATTTTATTGTTAATTATGAAATAAAGTATCAATTTTATTGATGTAACCATTTTTGTGGTTAGTTATGATAGTTATTTGTAAATAACTACTTATAAGTAAATGATAAATTTATTGACTTTTGTCAAGTATCTTATGATGAGACAAAATTAAAGTGACAGATTTTTTTTTATTACCCAAGTTCTTTATAGAAAATAAAAGGGGTAATGATTTATATTGAAATACTCAAATAAGTTATGTAATTACCCAAGTCAATCTAGTTATATTATAACGAAGATTAAGGGGTAGAACTTTTATATCATATGGATATACATATTTGTGTATATGAAACATATTAAATCTAAATTTAATATGGTTGGATCATTATTATAATAATTACATTTAAATTATTATGTATAATTCAACAATGTTGAAATTATAAGTAAATAGATGGTGTATAATTTATTCATGAATTATATGTGACAAGTTGATTTATTTTAATAACTATAAAGTGATTACTATTTTTAAGTATCTACTTATAAAATTGTGTCCTTTAAGACATGTGAATTATCAAGTGGTATGATAATGTATTTTATGCCTTAAGCATAAAATATATATTATCACAAATAAATTCCATAATGTTTAATAATTTATTTATTATTACTAGTTTGTAATAATATAAGAAAATTTCTCAAGTTATACATAATTATATGTATGAAATTCAATTTTGAATTGAATCACAAGGAATTGTCATTTCTATTTGTGATTGAATGTTTACAAATAGGGGAGGTAATTTTAAACTTCTAAGTGTAAACTAGTAAAGATAATATTTTATCCATAAACATTTGTCTTAGTTTTAGACAAAGAGATTAAATTATCTCCTGTTTTAGATGTTTAATAAAAAGTCATTTTCAAGAAAAAAATGCGCACTATGAAATTTGATGATTGGTCAAAGGTACTAGAATAATGTTACTTTTAGTGTTCCATATTTATTAAAATGCAAAAAGTGACCCGTTAAGTTCTAGGGATGCAATCTAGAAAATGAAGATTGATGAACTATTGATAAGTTTAAGGCCCATTTAGTGGCACAAAGCTTTAGACAAAAGCAGGGTATCGATCACTTCGATACATATGCACTCATTGCAAGGACGTACAACCATCATTAGGTTGTTGGACCTTTGATGTATGTTATGACGAGTACAAGAGCACCATGGATTATGGTATAACTTATAGGGGTGAACCTTCTGTTTTGGAAGGTTATTTTGATGCTAGTTGGATCACTAATGAATAGAAAAATTCTTCAACTAGTGGTTGGGGGTTTGTTTATGCGGGAGGTGCCATTTTATGGGCTTCCAAGAAACAAACGTGCATAACAAATTCCACTATGTTCGCAAAATTCATAGTGCTTGATTAAGTAGTGAATGAAGCGAAATGATTAAAAAATCTCATGTTTGAGATAACCTTGTTGCCAAAGCCAATATCACCGGTGAAAATTCATAAGATTGTGCAACGGTTTTGGGTAGAAGTTATAATCAAGTGTATAACGATAATATCAGGACAAATTGCTCATAGGCATAGCCTACTGCAAGGATTTATTGTTAAAGGGGTCATAATTCTTGATTATGTGAACTTTATGTTCTAATTGGTTTATTAACCATAAGTAAGGTGTCAATTGAACAAGCGTCAATTGAGATCTGTTTATGTCAATAAAGTTTGAAGGAAAAGGCCTAATTCACACACAAGTAGCATTGTGTCTTGAATTCAATGTGGTAAAGTCCTTTAAAATCTTTGAAAGCAACAAGGATGAATGACCCATAGTTGCTTTAAACCATGATGACAAGGTAGTCGCTTAAGTTCTCAATGTCAAGGGTTGAAGAGCTCTTGGTGATATCCTATCACGGGGATATGTTTTACGTGGTGAGAACATACCTATATAAGTTTGAAGTTTTGGCCGCTTCAAGTAGACAAGATTGGCATATCCGACTATGATAACTTATGAATAGATATGGACACAGCCTTATATAATGTGTCAAGGTAAATGACAATGTGCTACTGGTTTTGTGTGTATTTAACCTTCAAGTGGTTGGATGGGCTAGTTGATTCAATCCGTAGGGACATCATTCTAGTTCGATCGCTTGTGAAGTGTTTTATACTAGGCGTTAATTCAATCCGTAGGGACATTAGCGTTGATGCATGAAACGGAATTATATACTTAATGTGTAAAGGAAGAAGGAGGTTTGTTATAATCTAAATGGGGAAGGATTGTTGAACATTTAGAGTATATAGACCTACATTTGTATATACTACATACTTAGTATAGTAGCGGGACTAAATAAATACATTATAAATCCAATTAAGTGCCTCAAAGAATTTGATGAATCATTACTTTGATTCATAAGTTTTGTTTGATGAATCATTACTTTGATACATAAGCTTTGTTTGGTGAAACATTACTTTGGTTTGTAAGCTTTGTTTGGTGAAACATTACTTTGATTCATAAGCTTTGCTTGGTGAAACACTTTTGTTTCAAAATGAGGTATTGTTTGATGCATAGCTCCATAAATAGAGGTTGCATGCCAAGGAACATTCCATCCCAATTTCATATTATTTATGATTTCTCTCTTAAGAATACTAATATTGAGAGAGTAATTAACTCTTAGTATCATCAAAGTTCATAATTCACTACAACAATTGTATTTACTATTGCAATTTCCTTGTGCTAGAATTTTGTTTTATAGATTGTATCTCATTGTGAATTTCATTTTATCATCCCAAACAGCTTTTGTGGCAGAAATATCATAATAGGAAAGTGCATGAACGCATTCTACTCATATCTAGTTTTCGAGTGACTTCTCTGATTGTCGCAACTTTATCTTCATGGTGTCTATTTGGTGATTTACAAAGCAAGGAGTTCCATTGCTATCCATACAAGGAAAATACAAATCGATTTGTTTATTTTTATTTGCATTATATTTCCAATAGATAGAAGAGGTCAAATGTACTTTCTCATTGTTGATAATTATATCCTTCAATTTCGTTTAAGTCTATTTGTAATGCGGATTATTATTAGCTTGATGGATTAGAATCACAATGAGATTAAGATTTTGAATTTAGAGGGGCTAAATAGTCAATAAACTAGTAAATTATTTATTATATGAAAATGAGTTATAAACTATAAAAATTTTAAAATAATATAGATTAAAATAAATTTGAATTATAGCAAAATTTATATTCAATAAATGGAGTTGAAGTTTTCCTATAATATAATTGTCCATTTTGAAAAAGAAAAATTAAGTGTTTTTGACTTCATTTATATATTCGATTAGTTAGTCTCTAAAAAAATACTATTAAAATTAAGATAGCAAAAATATTAACCCGCATCAAAAAAGGATGAATGTAAAATTGTGAAAGATAAAGAGTAATGACATTGTAATATAACTTTTTATTAGTTTATTAAAAAATAAAAGTAAATTAGGATTTGATCCCTTAACTTAAGGTAATAAATGTGTTGCTCCAACAAATATAAACTTTTGTTATGTTTTTACTCTCATTAAACTATATATCATATATTAGTAAGGAGCTAAATGCAAAAATACAAAGGATCGCCTTTTCAGCAAGGAGGTCGAGTCTTCCCCGTCCCCATGTAGCTTCGCCATGATTTGAATTGATCATTAGAAGATGCCACAAGGTCTTATAAACGGGTGGGCTTGGCAATATTTTTGAGAAAAGATCAAAGTGTGAGCAGCGCAAACACATCCATTAAGAATAACGGGTAGATAGCACCACAAAAAAAATTACGTATGGGTAAGTGCATTAGCTTGCTTATTTTTTAAAATTTGTATAAATTTCTTTTTCATATTTGTATTTTTTTTTATATATTTGTATATATCTTATAAAGTTTTACATATTAGGAGTAATTATTGTAAAAAAAAACTTCTAAACTACTTGTTATTTTTAGTTTTCACATATTACAATTAGACATTAAGATTATGAATATCAAACAATTATATTTATATTTACTCTCAAACTTAATTATCTATCCGACGCCCATTAGTATATTTTACTTTTGCTCCTAACAGTTTATTTTATCCATAAATGCTCATGTGGAGCCATTTAATTATTATGCTATTACAACTATTTAAAATTGTGAGCAAATCACATTTTTAGGTCGACAATGTTAATATATTTGTATACTTAGTATAAAATAAGTTCATTTGCCGCGAGTTTCTCCCCCAAAAAAGTGGCAAATAGCGGCAAACATAGTGAACTCATTAAAAAAGATATACTTTTACAATTTTAGACACACGAATAAATTTATAAAAGTAAATTTAATTCGCTATCCGTCCAAATTCACTTATAAACGTTTCTAGCATAAATCAACATAAAAAATCAGAGTAGAAGTAGTGATGGCCTGATGGGTCCATAACCCACATATTCCATAATAAAACCTGGCTGTACGTGACATTAGGGAACGAATATGATGGCATGGTAATAATTCGCAAGTGTTTTCATCATATATTTTCTAAAAATAATTAATGGCTTAAGAGAATATAATTAAAAGTAAAAATTCTTGTATAAATCACATTTAAAGGATCGTATTTTTAGTTATGATGTAATCAGATATCAGACGCATATGTGAATTGCTTCTATATATAAATTTAATTAGGATGATATATAAATATATAGATGTAGAGTCAAATAAAAAGGATTTTAAAATCAGAATGATAAGAAGGATTTTTTATTAGTAACTATATATATAAAAAAGAATACTATCTTATAAACTTTTACAATTAAGTAGTTTTGGCTCGATTATGACCTTAGATTTTTTTTTCTTCTCATTTTGAACATTCTTCTCATTGGATCCTTTACATATATATATATATATATATATATATATATATATATATATATATATATATATATATATATATATATATATATATATATATATATATATATATATATATATGGAGATAAAATAAATTCAGATAATTCAACAAAATAAGGATTCAAATTTTTAAAGTAAAAGAAAGAGGGAGTACCAATGGAATAAGGACAAGGAGAAAACGTCCAAAATCAATGAATACAAGAATCACCTAATATAGTGTTTTGGAACAAGTATTTTATTTCAAATTATGGATTTTAATTATGAAATCATAAATGAAAATTTGAGAATGATAAGGTTTGGATAGTCATTCTCAAATTTTCAAATTTAACTACTTTAAAAATAATGGTGAAATTTAATCTAAATTTAACTTTGAAAATTTTTAATTTGTCAAATAATAAATTTAAATCTAGTTTCAAATTTCCAAATAAAATCATCATTTTCCGATATGCTATAAAGAAAATTTTAGGGATTTCAATTACCATCAAACTTAAATGACGTAGGCCCTAGCGGTATTATGAAACTTTCTCATACGGCTTCCTTTGGAGTTTTGGACCTTCATACATCTTTTTGTGATTTTGTCCTACGACCTACACTAATATGGAAGAGCAAGTGCACAATAATTTCAAGCTAACACCAAACAAATGTATAGTCAATTAAATGCCATTTTCATTTTCAATTGTGACAATCATAAAGATTAATTTTGCAGATAAAACATCTTATAGAAGTCGATAATTTTTGATAATTTTTCAATCAATCTCAAACAATCTAAAATTCTTTGGTTGTTCGTCTTTTCTGACAACACCCAACCTCAATACACACAAACTACTTATAGTCGCAATTGAGAGAGAAGGAGAGCATGCGAAATCGAACTGACAGAGAGACAACAATGTGCAACAAAGGCAAGGGTGAGGCGGTGAGTATTTAGGGTTTTAGGCACTTTTTGCAAATGATTTTGAGAGAGAGGAAGAGAGCATGAGTGAATTCTAACTTTCAATTTTTTTAAAAATCCCCTGGGGCACGTGACACGTGACACGCAGGATCCAAATGTAAATCCGCCCATGCTAAAAAACTACCTATGCATTCCTTCCAAAATTCTTTAGCTCTGACTCTATGTTTGGACATGTGTAAGTTATGATTGGTTATGTTATGATTAATAATTCTACAATTTATAAATTATCTTTCATATAATATAGAAGAATAACAATTTATCAGTTCAACATACAAATAATGACAAGTATTCGGACTACTTTATACTAGCGTTTTAGATTTGCCAAGATGAATAATGAAATTTAGCCCTCTCACTTGTTCAGTTATTTGGGTTTGATATATTTCACATTTTTGTTTATGGTCTCTCTCTCGGTCTCGTTTATAAACTCGAACTTGTTTTTCATCTCATTCGATCCACGCATTTTTAAAAATTTTCTCACCCTTTTTTTTTGTTATTTTGGTAAATTAAGCAAAATTAGAAAATTAGCAAAATTAAGGAAGAGAAAGAAAATGTAGTTTGTTTTTATTACTCAAACAAGGAAATTTATACATCAAAATAAAACTCTATTGACAATAGTTGTGCATGAATAATTTTCCGCACAGTTTGCATATCTAAAACACATTTTATTACATCAATATCATATGCTATCGTATAAGACATGGACGGATGGAGGATGTTGTCTTTTTGAGTTAAAATGTTATTGAATTTAAAAAATTTTAGTGATATCACTTGAATTCTTTTTTGAATCCGCGATTTAAGGGTTATTTGTAGGTAATATTATCTTATAATAACAATTAAACATATTTAAAATACATTGTGATATTAGAATTTTAAGAATGTAAAAATCAAATAGTTGTAAATTTTTTGTTGTCATTCATTGAATGTCCATATATTCACACAAATAATTTCCGCTAAGTCATAGTTGTAGTCATCAGCTAAGTATTTTTTACGAAATTAGAATTTTTATACGCCTAAAAAAGAGGGCAAAGAGGAATATATTCAACGTCTGATATATACAAATTCAATTCTTAATGAGTATATTTTATTTACACATAATAAAAAAATATGTTGAATCAAATAAATTAACTCTCGCGCTATTATATACTCCCTCCTATTCATCTTATGTGTCTATTTACTTTATGCACTATATTTAATGTACTTATTTAATCCTTAATATATCTAATTATGTATAATTAAAATTAAAAAAAATTAATATTAATAAATTTTATATTAAAACGAATCAAATAATATCTCATATGACTATATTTTAACTTATAGAAAATACACTTTAAAAGTAACAAATAAATAATGTCTTAAAAGTAAATGGAACATTTAAAGTGAGTAGAAAGGAGTATTATAGATAAATAGTGACAAAAACTAAATAAAGTAGTATAATTAGAGTAGTAGGCCATGAAATTATATATAGATCGATAATTGGAATAAGGTGACTTGAGTATGAAAGCATTAATGAGTTTGCGGGCGTTGATAGTGCTCTAACGTAATATAACCGTTTAACATTGAAACGGATCTATATAAATATTCAAATTAATTAGTATGTTTAAAAGAATAATTTAAAACTTAATCTAAACATTTTTTTTTAATAAATTAGAATTGAGTTAACTCTTATTAAATTGTCTCATATTAAGACGATTTTAATAAAAAATTTGTCAATAAACAAATATACTCCCTCCAAACCAATTTAGTTGTCTCATTTTCTTATTTGGTAAAGTCTTTTTAGTTGACCCATTTTTATTTTTGTCAATCTTTTTTACCTAAATATCCTTAGTTCACACAAGTAATTACGAATATACCCCCATATACCTTACTTACCCAACTACCCTTCACTACTTACCCTTCACTACTTACCCTTCACTACTTATCCTTTACTACTTACCCTTATTAATGGATCTCACACCATCCTTAATAATCGTGCCCAAGCAAATGAGACATCTAAATTGATTCAAAGGGAGTATTAAATTTGGAGCAAAATTCCACGTAGAAAAGGGTGTAGTTAGTATCATATTATGGTAAAATTTTTAGTGATTTCAATTTCATCATATTCGAAAATTTATTCATAATTTGGGGTTATCTTTTGAAAGTTTAATATGTTTTTTTTTCTAAAGGTTCTATCTATTTTTTTTTCTTCACCCAATGTAACAAATTATTCAATATAAATTTCCACGTGTCAGCTGATTTTTTATTTTTTGTTTTTCTCTTATTTATTTATTTTTATTTATTAATTTATTTTTTTAATTAAAATTTTAAGCAAATGAAAACGTGAGACGTGACTTTCTATTTTTTTAAATGAAGCAAGTAAGCAACTTATCTCTTAGACATTTAGAAGAAAAAATGTTGAACCTTTGTAGGATAAAATTAGAGGTTGGCTATAAAAGATAATAATTACATAAAGATCAGACCTTTGGATTTAAATTTTCCTATCCCATCATGGTAATGTCATTCCTGTTACTTTTATGACAGACCGTCTTTTAAATAGATGACCTCAAAATAAAAAGCTTATATTCTTATTTATTCTTTAATTTATGGGAGGTTCTGAACATGTTTAACATGTTCGACCGCACAGACCCCCGAAAAATTAGGGGCCTCAATATTAAATTACTTAGTATATGTTAGGTATTTATAGATACAAAACTGTTAGAAAAAAAACATAATTGTTAAAATTGTACATGCCTTTATAGAATTTGTCAATTTTTACTCTGCTCCTGCTCTAATTTGTAATTAATTTTCAGAGAGACCGTCTGTCATAACAATTTATGATTTTATAATTATTTACCTTAAAATCTAAAAATTTGAGAATAGAATGTTATTTCAATAAAAGTGGAATAAGTAACACTTTTTCTAGTAATATTTTGCAATTGATTTTGATAAGACACAATAAAAAAAAAAGAAAAAAAAGTGACAATTAATAGCTTTTCTTCAAATTTAGTGTCCTAGCTTTACCAATCATGGATCAACTTACAGGAAACTTCTTTATAGAAAATTCAACATTTATGCCAAAATAAAATAATATATATTCTGTACGTACTTTTTGTGTATTTATTGGATCAGCCGCATTTTTAAGCTACATTTTTGCTACCTTTCCAACATCAATTAGTTTCAAAGAAAATTTTTCATTTCATTTAGACGAACTTGTCCAAATCAATTAAATTAAATTTTACTTGTACAAATCAATAACTTTTATTGTCTCATTAATATTTTTATTTGTGAATAATTAAAATTTTTAAAAGGTTAGTATTATGAGAAATACTACATTGTAACACTTAAATTAAATTAAACATCACTTGATTAATTCTTATACATAAAAATATGTAATAATATTATTTGATGAATAGTACATGTACTTAATATACTAGTTTAGGAACTAATTTTAATCTTACATAATATGATACTCTTGTTTCCTTTTAGTTTTCCTAGATATTTTAATCTAAAAATAAGAAATTAAATTAGATTTTTAAAAGATATATTGAAAATTAAATTGAATACTTTTGTGTGAAATCTTGTTAATCATATTATATAGTTTTTCATTATGCGCTTTTAATAATTTATAATGATGTATATTTAAAGATATTAAGAAAACTAGATAGTGTCTCTGTAATGCATGGTTTTTTCAAATTTTCTAACATATTTGTATAAATTAATAAATTAAAATTTTAAGAAATAAATTTTACATTGTAGTTATATTTCATTTTACTTTGAACAGTTGTATACATTATGTATATTGTATCATATTGCATTGAGCGCATAAGTGATTGTGAAAATTTAATTCATGACAAATAAAAATCACAGCAAAAGATAAAAATTTATTATATATTTAATATAATTATATTTATGCTTTTCTTTTTTATTTTGAATAAAAGAGCAAATGGTTCTTACCTGGAGTATAAAATACGAAATTAAGAGTTTTTTTAATATTTGTGTGTGAAATCTTGTTAATCATATTATATAGTTTTTCATTATGCACTTTTTATAATTTATGATGATATGTATTTAAAGATATTAAGAAAATAAAGGGATTACTAGTAGTGTCTTAACATCATATATACCACTCCTCGGACCTTTGTTTTTTTATTTTTTTTAAATTTATTTTTTACACTTTTTTCAAAGAAAAATCCAAGTTTCAATATCTGTAAATTAATTTTATAAAATTTTAAAAATATATTAAAATTTTATATATCAAAATAAATATAACAAAATCAAAAATGAATATATTTTAACTCATATTCGCTACATTATCCAATTAAAGTTAGAATAGTAAGCAAATTTATACTTCTATAAGATATTTTAAAAGAAAATTTTGCAATCTTAATAAGAAGTATATAATGTTCAATTATTCATACAAACCATATTATATTTTACTCTTTTTTTTTTGGCAAATTTCAATCCAAATTTAAAAGTCAAATAATTTTAATTATGAAATTTTAAAAATTCTAAAAATTTATTATTTAGAAAGTATATATTAAAACAAATATATTAAAATTCCACATAAATATATTTTTAAAAATAAATTAATATAAAATAATAATTAAAATTTGACAATAAAATTCGTAGATTCTTTTAAAGAAATCATATGAAAACATAATATTCCAAATTTAACGAACAAAGGGACAACAAAAGTAAGGGCGGCCTTCAAATTGAACACGAAATTATTGATGGTTTGTTAGGATGGGTATGTATGTGTTATATTGAGTAATTATCATATTCTTGAAAAAGGTGGTCCCTCTTCTAGAAGATCATTAGAAATTCTGGCTAACTTACCCCTTGAAGGACTCGGTATTATTGACGCAAAATGGGTGGATTTTTTGTCCCATCCGTTCAAGAATGAAAAATTACATAGAATAACTTTTTTAAATTTTTTTTTAATAATTTTATCTATTAATTAGTTATGAATAATTTATATTTTAGGATTACTTGAACATTATTATCCAAATGATGACCAATTTTTACAGTTTAATTGCAACAAAAAAATAAAATAAAATAAATCAAAAATATTATAATTAAAAGTTTAAACAAAAAAATATACTTACTTGATTACTTTTCTAATTTTTTAAAAATTTTTTAAATTTTTTTGTATTTCAATTTTATATTGATTTATTTTTTTTTATACAAAATGACTTATTGTATAGATAAGAGGTTACCTTAGTACATTCTTAACAATCACCTCCTACAATTAGGATTATTTTAATAAACAAGTAGTAATTATTTTAAAAAACATATTCTTAAAACGAAAAATTACCCATAATAATCCAATCTTTTAATGTTTTCCTGACAATAATCCCAACTTTTGATTAAACATGAATAATCTCAACTCTAAAAGGTGCTTGCTAAAAATGCACCAAGGTAACCTCTTATCTATACAACAAGTCATTTTGCATAAAAATAAATAAATAAATCAATATAAATTAAATTATAAAAAATCAAAAATTTCAAAAAGAAATCAAGTAAGTTTATTTTTTGTTGTTTGAAGGGTAATGATATTTACAGTTCTTAAAGTTATACATAAAAATTAATAAATAATTCTCTTTGTTATCAATAATTTTAACTTTTCAAGAGAATTTTAGTTTAGAAATTGAAAAACAATTAATATTTTATATAATTATTTTAACTTCCTATAAAAGAATAAATAGTAAACTAATTAAGTATAATTAAATTCTTATATTTTTAAAATAAAAATAATATTAAATTACATAAATAAAATACAAAATTTTTCTTTTATACGGTCCTCAACACTGTTATCATTTTCCTTATTTATATTTGAAATGGTTAAGAATCTACTCTCAACTTCTGTTCGGTTTTCATATGTCATTTATTTTTAATTACCCTTATTATTTTTTGTAAGATTTCTTTTTTCACCATCTTTACTTTTTTTTATTATTTTTTGTAAAATTTAAACTTAGACTCAAACCCTTAGGATACGGAGTCTGATTTAGGACCAATTCTTTATATTTTAAAAAAACTATTAAAAAGATATAAAATTATACAAATTTCGTTCATTCGTATAAAATTATTTAAATATTTTCAATTTGTAAGATTTTTTAATACTTTATACTAATTGCGAGACTAAATATTTAAAGTTTTCTAACATTCAAGTGTTCAACACAAAATATTTATTAAGTCCTTTTTTAAAGTACAAATACAATAACAATATTTCAAATCAAATAAATTGGCAAAGTTCCAAATCAAACCAATAAATATGTACGCATAATAGATTTGTTTGGTTTAAAATATGAAGGAATCTCCCTTCAATTCTTCTCTCCATTTCCCTCTATTTCCCTATTGGTATTCAAACAAAAGAAATAATATTTCTTTCCTTTTTTTCCCTCAATTTCATCATATCTAAATATAGTATTGTATATTAGGGTTGAAAATCAAATCTTGTCTCAATTGGAGTAAATATCTATCTTTTTTAGACAAAAACTGAGTTCGAATATTATCTAACCCTTTCCTTTCTCGGCCTATAAAAAAAATTCTTTATTCTTGAAGGTGATGCTTATGAGTTTTGTGCTTGAGAATCAAAGTTGAGACTTTGATAATAAATTGATGTTTTTAAGAAGTCCCTTCTCAACTACTTGCCATGATAGACATTAAACAAATTCAAGGATTATTGAAGTTTTTAAGTATTCATTAGTTAATAATAAATAGGATTACAATTCAATTAAGCTAGTGGGAATTAGTTAGTAAAAAATTATGATAAATCTTTTTAAAATTAATTACTTCATCTGATTCAAACCCCCCCCCCCCCCCCCCCCCTAATTACTTGATCTGATTCAACGCCCCACCCCACCCCGCCCCCCCTCCTTTTAAAAAATTAATTACGTGATCTGATTGCCCCCCCCCCCCCCCCCCCCCCCACGGCCCACCCAACAACCAAAACCGTTTTAATTATTTTTTTTAGTAATTTATTATTATTATTCTGAGAAAAGAGAACCATTTGTTTATTACGTTTTCCTCCTTTGTTCTCTTCTCAACACTTTCTCAAGTAGGGAGGATAAAGATAAAAGTAATGTAAATTTATATTTAAATTTCTCAATTTAAAATATATTTTAAACAAATATAATCTATTTTGTTCATATATACGCTTCTTAAATCACCTGACAATCAGAAGGGTCTTTAAAGGTGCGCGAGGTAATCGACCGCATAAGGCCTCCTCTTTCTCTCGTATATGAAAAAGTTAATAAAAAAAATATGTAAAATTTATTAATAAAATAATATATTTACTATAAATTATAAGGCGTAAAATAAAAATTTTGCACAAGACCTTCATATTTTTATAACCTCTAATACCACTAGTTAATATGCATAGTAAAAATAAAAATTAAGAAGTTAATTTATAAAAACCATGTGTTATGTTATGGCGAATCTAGTAAAGTCCTCGGTGGCAAATTCAGAATTTTCGAATGGGGATTGCGAATGTTAAGTAGTGTTGTGTCAACACGATAACTTTCACAAAAGTTTTCAAATAAACTACTATAAAATTTACAATTAATATTTTCTTAAAAAATAAAAATTATATAAATCATTGCTATTGTTGTCTCCATATTCTCAAAGTTAGAAAATATTTACTAGAATTGCATGAGCAATAGTAGAAAGTTGGGTAACACAAAACCATTTGGGGAGGCAAATCATATTATACCATCACATGACATGCTTATAATGATTTGTCATTAGAAATAATTCTTATCAAAATCAACATTAACTTATTTCTTAATATATTAGTAGTATATCACAGTAAGAGATCTTTTTTAAATTTTCTTAAAATATAATATTTTTGAATTTAAAAGCTACATAAGATTTTCAATTAGTTTCTTTGAACATATATTAACTTTTTTTTTATATTGAAGTATTTGCTAATTAATAAAGTTTTGCATTAACATTTTAAATTCTAAAATATTTTATTAATAAATAAAAGATACATGACAATCAAAATATCTTTTGAGAATGACAAAGAATCATTATAATAATATTGTTAGAAAATTATCCAAATTTGCCAAAAAAAGTATGCGAACTTTAATTAATACTTATATTAACAACCTAATTTTATTTCATGAAAAGCACTATATATTCTAAAATTATCTATTATGTCATTAAAAGTAATATATAATCTAAGATTCTTGTATTTTATTTATATAATTTAATATTATTTTTGCATTCGAAACATAAGAATTAAATTATACTTTATTAGTTTACCGTTTATTCTTTGTTGGGAAGTTAAAATAAGTTTTTTAAGTACTAATTGTTTCACAATTTCTAGATTAGATTTTCTTGAAAAGTTAAAAGTATTAATAATATAGAGAATCACAAATTCTTACTTAAGACCGTCTTTATAAGAGACCCATCTCAAATGGGTCGGTCCATTATTACTTAAAGAAAACACTTAAAAAGAATGCGCGCTGTGTAGTTGGTGTTATAACTTATTAGAATTGGTATTATAACCTATTAAAGTTGGTATGTTCAAATAGGTTATAATACCAACTTTAATTGGTTATAACACCAACTCCAAATACCAACTTTAATAGGTTATAATACCAACTTTAATTGGTTATAACACCAACTTCAATAGGTTATAACACCAACTCCAAATAGGCTCAATCGCGCGCGTCAGTTTTTAGATTTTTTTTTTCTTTTCTTTAATTATTAGGCTTGGGCTTGGAGAGCCATCTCTTATAAAGACGGTCTCTCAGGAGAGGTGCCGATAGAGAATTTGTTAACTTTTATGTACATTCGTAAGGGTTTTAAATATCATTACCCTATTATTTAAACCCTTAGGCTATACATAAAAATTAACAAATTCAATTTATTATCAATAATTTTAATTTCTAGTAATCTAATAGATAGATATTGGAAACAATTAATAGATTTTTTAGTTATTTAAAAGACTCAAAAAGAATTAATGATAAAATAATAAATTAAATGCAATTAAGAATCTTATTTTTCAAAGCAAATTAATATTAAATTATATTAAAAATACAAGATGTTTTCATATATCTACTTAAGACTATATATATCATTTTTCAAAAATAAATAAAATCGTAATTCGTATCAATACTATCTAGTGAGTTATCGGTCTATTGGGAATGGTCCCCAACAAATAAAGCAATAAACAATTGCCAAGTTTAAAGTAAACAATTTTTTTAAAATTGTTTTTGTCCAGATTGGTGTGAATGCATTTAGCCAATAAATAGAAGGGCATATATTAGATGATGTAGCACATCAAGATTTCGACACATGGGAATTTTTTCTTGGAAGATCTCAATATTTTTAATTTTTGTAAAATCTTATTTTTGAATAAAAATATAGAAATCAATAATTTTTTTTTGATTTTCTATATATGGACTACAATTTTGATATATTTCCTCCACAACGAAAAATCTCACATTTCTGTATATATTTCTAGCTAATTCTTTTTAATATTTTATGTATTTTCAAATAGTATAATATAAAATTGAATATCCAAATTTGTAGCATTTGAATAAGTAATTATTACTGAGAGGTGACTCATTTAAGGAGGTTAATAGAAAATGTTATGAAAAATAATTTGTCATAACAAGAGTTGCTAGGACTCTAACTCGTATTACGGTACAATTTAGAGAGTTGTTTAAAATTGACTCAATTAATCAAAGTTATATATAACTCGATGTAATTTAAGAATAATCCGTATTTAAAAATCAAATGAAATTGTCAAAATATTTACATATACTCAACAACCAAGTATACTCGATCTAAAACATTTAACCCGAAACTGGCCAAACACTTGAATGAACATTGACACTAGTTGAGTACTAACCCAAGGCCAAAGGCAGATACTTTGCTATTATATATGACATTTGCCTTCACATCATGTCTTTTTCAGTAATGTCACATTTAGTAGAAAATTTATAATAAATCATAAATATCATATGTATCATAAAATTACTAATAAAAATAACCAACTTGTCCGTGGGCATGCTTAGAAGAAAAAACTTTCCCCTTAATTGATTTTTTGCATTGTTATAATTTTCTATAATACAATGTTTGTATTAAATAAGAGTTCAAAAAAAATGTTTGTATTAAATAAATTGATGTGATAATAAGAAAAAATTAAAACCAAACATATTTATTGGGATCCCTAAGTAAGCAAAGGGGAATATTTTAAATTACCTTACACTACGTAAAATATAGCATGAATTAGCATATATGGCATCATGCACCCTATACATGTATGATGTATCCACTATTAAATCAATGTATTATCATCACAATCTCTATCATTTAGTCAAACATTATTAACTACTTAGTCTACTTTAATGCATATAATAACTATGAATAATCCCAAAAATATTATTTTATATATGATAATATATTAAGTACTCTAGCCAAGAGTCTCATTGATGAAAATCTGAATATTGTATGTCGTTTTTGTTCTTTCTCAATTTTTAATTATAGCTATTTTTTTCAAGAAACATGAAATAATAGGTAAGATAATAATGATTTCTAAAACAATTTTTGTTAAACAAGTTTTTTAATATAAAAAAGCTTATAATAATAGGTAAGATAATAATGATTTCTAACTAATAATAATAATGTCAAAATCTTGGTTTGGTTCTTCCTTTTTGACAATCTTGCTTTGTTTGGCTTTTTTTGGTAAATAATAGAATCTTTATTTGCCAAATATATAATGATAATGCCAAAAAACAGAAGGTGATGGTATACACACACCTGATATTTTATGTAACAACTAAAATATTTAAAAATTCACAATCATCATTATCATCATACTGGGTATATCATAACTAAAGAAGATAGTGCCAAAAACTCCCTTTAACTCGAAAAATCTATAAAGAAGTCAAATTAAGACAAGGCAATAAAGACAAAAAAAACACTACAAAGCAATGCAAGATAAAAATTAATGCTACTAACATGACTAGAGAAATATATAATTCAATTATAAAAGCCCGGAAGAATAAACAACACATAAGTGATATGACTATAGGCGATGATGATATTTAGGATCTAAAACACAATTACAACATCTTTTGCTAATATAAATCCACTATGTGGTAGTTAAATACTCTCTCTAGGCTCTGGCCCACAAATTCTTTTTTAGTACGTTCAATTAAATTTGTCAGATTTTTATTTTTATCATTACACACAGTCTTAAAATACTCATATTTTTTTTTACATTGTGATAAAATATCACTTTATCCCTATTTTCACTAATTGCAATGGGACAAAAGAGAGTACTTGTAACAATCTAATTGGACAAAAAAGCTAAAGCTAGAGTAATAATAGTGAAGTGTAAGCATTGCGTAGAGAAAATGACGAACCCATCTACCACGTCATTCTAAAGATATCTTCAAATTCATTTTATTTATTTATTAATTTTGCATCTACTTATAATAATAATTTTTGAAATTGATAATAAATAAATTATAATGGAGACCTTTTAACTTTTAGTAGCAATGTTTTTTGTGGACAAAATGAGTCGGAAGAAAAAACGCGGAAAAGAAGTCTTTCTTTCTTCCCATCTTCTTTTTTTGACTTTCCACTTCTTATTTCTGGCTACTTGCTACTTTGCTATTTCGTCCCCTACCCCTTGAAAAAGCACAATATATTAAAAAAAATTATATGGTTCAATATATTTTAAAGAATTTTTTTTTTAATTATTCGTTGTAAATATAGAGAGATAGAGTAAATAATTTGGTTCACTTTAGAGGATTATACTTTCTCTGTTTTTAATAAATTGCAATAATAGAATTTTTCATAATAAATAAGAAAAGGTAAACTCAGTTAAATAATATGGATAATATTAAATAAAGTTGAAATGTGTGGATTAGAATAAAAAAAGTGAGATAAATTTCTCTATATAAAAGAAATTGCTACAAAGCAAAAGGATAAATTAAAAAGAAACATATGTACTTTTATATTTGTATATAGAGTTGCTTTTTTGAGATTTCATTTAGAAAAAACACAATTTGATAACTTTATAGCTCATTCTTATATATAGTTATATCTTTTTATTTTTATTTTATTTTCCAAGTAACAAAAATTCAAAATTATAAAGTTACAAAGACACATTCTTGCAAAATTAGTGAGAGGAAAGATAAGTTTATTGTATCATTTCTCGTCTTTATGTTTTATTATATATATATATATATATATATATATATATATATATATATATATTATTTTTATATTTTATTTTTATACTTTATTATTGTTAAATTAGACTTGACTTATTGTTGATGTCAACATATATATTATCGAAGAAATACGAGGTGTACACACTTCATAATTCAATGAGATAACATCCCAAAACCATATGACAATAAGAGGATGACTTTAATGACTTATAAAATCTGCATAACATTTTTAATTAATTGAAAATCATTCCAACAATTATCTTTAATGACTAGTTATTACAAGTAAAAATGACAAAAAGCAAATCAATGAATTGCCAATGCAATAAAAATATAAAATATAGGCACATGCTCAAAAATGAAAAATAGCATAATCTATGTATGGAGTACAGGTTTTTATTCGTGCCATTAGATTAGTTTTGAATCACGGGTTTAGTCAAAATCAATTTTATATGTATATTAATTTTTACATAATTATAAATGTATTTTTAAAATCGAATAAAAGTCGAATTCAGTTTTATAAATATGTAAAATTTAAGTCTAAGTTTGATTTTATGTAAAGTTATTTATATCTCCCTTTCAATATCTCACTATTTCTCATGTTGACATTTGCTCTTCCTTACTAAACCACGTTGAACAATTAAACTTCTACATTCGATTCATCCGACTCCGGTAAAGAATTAAGAAAGATTCTCTTGGTCGTTCTTACACGGCTTAATCTTTCCAAAATTGTCTTACTCTAATTTTTAAATTTTACAAAACTTATAATTAAACAATTATTAATAAGATCAAGACTTTATTCTACTTTTAAGTGAAAATCATGACTTAAGCCTTTATACTGATCCAAATTAAATCCTAATAATTAATTAAAGCTGCTTACTATTTTTATCACTACATTAGGTTATAGAACAAATTTAAACTTATATGTTACAGAGATTTAGGTTCGATTTTCATTAATTCTTCTCCAACCTGTCTTGTAATCAACAAAAATTAATAAAATTAATCGTATGACTACTTTTTCAAATTACATGTATGATCGACGAGATTTATATAAAATTTTAAATTAGATGTATGACTAGTTTTAGGCTTAAAAACTTTTGAAAATGCTGCAAACCTAATGTTATATCCACTGCCTCTATCAATTCACACCATTTTTTATTTTAATTTATCCTACTAAAATTTACATTAAATACTATTCATACGAAATTGTATCTTCAAACATCAATAAAAGATTGAATGCGTCAAAAGAAAATGGGATCAAAGAATATAAACAACTCTAGATAACCAATTATAAAACGATCCATATGAAAATTATAATATCATAAAAATTAACCTGAGTTTAATTCTCGCTAGTCTTTTGATCTCTTTTGTCAACCTATCCTATAACAATAAAAAAAAATAAAATAAAATATGGAGTATATTTGATACTATTGCTAGATTAGGCACAGCTATAGTAGTTCTAACATTCCTAAATTCCCAACTTATTTTTGTGTCTTCAAATATTTTCTTGTTTTTGGTCTTTGTGACAATGCAAACGTATCTTTGACGAATTCAGCCTATATGAGATGAGACTCTTGGGGGAAACCATAGCACATGGCTTCTTATTTGAATAATTGTTATCTATAAATTTTTGATTTTTACTTAACATCACATAATTCAATCTCTTTCTCTTTATTATTAAATATTTACTTTTTCTTAGTTCTTTATATTTTCTTGATAATACTACTTTTGTTTCAAAGAAATAGTTTTAAATAAAAATGAGGTAAAAATTAAGAAAAATAAATAAAACTGATAAAAAAAATTAATAGAAAAGTGAAAAACATATGAAAATGTAAAATAAATGTGGATGAGAATTAAAAAAAATGGTGTAGGCTATGACATAAAATAAAAACAAGGTCAAATTCAACTAAATGTACTAAAAAGAAGAACAATAAGTCTTTAATGACACCGTTTCACACAAGACAGTATATATTTTTTAATTAATCCCTCTTGCATCTTCAGCCACATTATGACTTGTCTATTTGTTGGACTGATAGGAATACTTACAAATTGCAATATTTTTTCAATTTTTAAAATTTTGCAGTATAATTTATATATTTTCTTAGATCATCAATTTGCGTTAAACTACAAGGCTATAAAAAGGGCGTAATAATTGGATATACAATATACTAAAATCTTATTTTAAAAGTTTTTACACATAAAATACCAAAATGAGCGAAATAAAAAAATAGAGTACGTAGTATTTTTTAATTTCATGGTAAACAAGGAAGAGGTGAGTAAATCTAATTAAGAACTCAAACTAAAAATAATAATACTCCCTCCGTTCTTTTAAGTTTGTCCTATTTGGGTTTTTTACACATATTAAAAAAGTGAAATCTTTGTAGTAAGTGGGTATTATTTTAATTGAATAGTAGTGTTAAATAATGATTGTATTGGTATTATGAGAGACAAAATACATTTTAATTAAAGATAAAATAAAACAAAAAAACAAAATATGATTGTCATTAATGAAGGGAAAACCGTAGAGCAACTTATAAAGGGCCAAAACAGAATTCTGATTTTGGTTACAACTCTCTTTCCTTTTTTTGGAAAGTTTTGAAGGGCAATTAAAAATAATGGAGGGAAAATTCTGAATACTTAAACATACACAAAGTCATTTCATTGGCTAATTAGACTATGCATGGATTACTTCCTTAATTTAGCATAATGATTGAAAACCAAAAATAGAAGCAAAGATGACTTTTCAAATTCTGCAAGGGCTATATAGGTAGCAGGTACAAATGAACAGTACATCATCACTTCAATTCTCAACACAGCAGCTTAGTTGAAGATAATAGTAGCCATTCATCCCCAAAAAAATTCAAAAGTAACTGAATCAGTCCATAAACTCCAAGTACAGCAGCGTTGAAAACAGTAACCAATCACCCACAAAAAAATCCAATTGCACACTGCATCACAGCCTTATTCATGGTTTCAAGAAGTGAGGACGAAATCGAGGGGGCATGGTATTTTGGATCAAGCCAATATGATCTTCAATCAAGCTCAGAATCAGAGCAAGAATCGGCAGAAATGGTTGAGCAGCGAGGAGAACGACAAGACAATCATCATAAGCCAAGGCTCAGCAGTGAGATGAGGCATTTAATATTTCAAGAGATGCTCTCAATGCAAACAACCGACTCATTATCTCATGGAACATTCCAAAGAATTGCTGAAAAATATGGTTATCATCATAGAACCATGAGAAATTTATGGAAAAGGGCAATACAATCAAAAGAAGCAAACAAATGATACATCGTTGATTCAAAATACAAAAACTGTGGAAGGAAGAGAGTTGTGGTGCCTCCAAACGTTCTAGAGTCCAGACCAATGGGGGAACGTACATGTATAAGAGATGTTGCAAGTTGTTTAGACTTCGCACCATCAATCGTTTGGAGGTTAATCAAAAAAGAGATGAAATCAAGGCACATTCAAATCCTCTTCACCCGGCTTTAACCGATGCCAATAAACACTAGTGGAAAAAAGCGTATCTGCTGCTAATCATTTGCTGCGGTTTTTTATATACGCAACAATAAATAGGAAAAAAAATTAGGCAAAAAAAAAACAACAAATGTTGCGGTTTTAATGGTGCCCGCAGCAAATACCCTTCTCTAAAAAATTTAAAACCCGCATTTCAACGTTCCATTTCACAAAAACCTACAATTGTATTCTCCAAAAACCCCACGACTGCTACTGTGTTCTTCTCAAGTTTCATTGTCTTCTTCAATTTCGCATATTGTCTTCTTGTTCAACCCACGCACAGACTGCTACTGTCTTATTCTTCAAGTTCGTTCTTCTACTTCAAGTTCCTTCTTCTTATTCAAGTTCCTTAAACCCACACGAAAAACCCACGAACATTTCAAAGTAAACCCACCATTTTCGTTCCTTTTCTTCTTCTTTAACATTTAAAACCCACCATTGTTGCTTCCCTTCAAAAACCCACGAAATAAGGGCTTATTCTTGTTCTTTGTCAAGGTATTATTTTTTCAAGCTTAAATTTAAGTTCTTCAAATTTCATTATGTTTTGGGGAATTAGTTTATTTTATACTAATTTTGATTTTTTTTCATTGTAGGTTGCATAATCAAATTTAAAAACAACATTATCATATCTATTTACCAAGGTATGTATTGTATATTTGAATGTGAATAATTTACTCGTGTATGTACTTGTATATTTGAATGTGAATAATTTTGATTAATTAGGATTTTTAGGGTAGATTGAATGTGAATAATGTACTAATGTATGTAGTTGTATATTTGAATGTGAATAATTTACTTATGTATGTAGTTGTATATTATTAGTTTCTTAATTATTTTTATTTATGTGTATTTGGTTAAAGAAAAATGATTTTTTTGGTTCTATATGTTTTATAATTAAAATATATATAATTTGAATACTTCAAATAATATAAAGGTTATATAGGGTTAAATAGGGTTAATTTGGGTTAATTAATTTTGTTTCATGCCAAGTTTCATTAATTTTGTTTCATGGGCTAATTATATATGTTAAAAGTTGTGTATTAATTTTATTTTGAATTAATTAATTACACTTAGGATGACAAAATATCGCTCTTGGATGTATGGAAGCATTGAATCGTCAGAATTTATTGATGGCGTATTAGAATTTTATAGTATTGCGGTTGCACATCAAGTTAGGACGGGGGGAGTTGGTTTTTATTGCCCATGTGTCACTTGTGGCAATGTATCAAAGGAACAATTGAGTTTACGTTCCTAAGTTCTAATATATCTAATGTTTATGTATCATTTAATTTTATATTATATTATAGGTTTTATACGACACTCCAAGGGAAACACGCCCTTTGAGAGATGGGGAAATGCGTGAATTGAAAGACAAGATTGCCATATATCTTGCTAATCTTTGTTCTTGGTAAATAATGTAATTAGTTTAGATTTAGGTCTTTAATTTGTATATGTACATATTATATATACGATTTAGAGTTTACAAAGAGATTATTGGTGATAATTTGTGATTATCATTGGATTATTACATTGTACAATAATCATTGTTTATTATACATTAATCATTGGATTATTTATTAATATTAAACGAAAAAAGCAAAAGAAATAAAATAATAATATGCTATATGTTGCGGGCCTCCTAAAACCGCAGCATATAGTCTTACACAATATGCTGCGGTTTTAGGAGGCCCGCGGCATACAGTCTTACACTATATGCTGCGGTTTTGGTAAGCCCGCAACATATAGGCTTTTTTGTGCTGCGGTTTTAAACTGCAGCATTTCAAATAGGCCATCTGCTGATATCACTAATACTTGGGGCCTAAACCGTAGCATATTATGGCCAAAAAACCACAGCTCGCAAATGCGGATTTTTCCACTAGTGAAAGTGAGAAGGGTGGAGTGAATTTTGAGTCTCATCCAAGAAGATAGCATTCAAAGACTTCCAATATACAAGGGAACGTTTGATTTCATTCACATCAATGAGAAACGGTTTTATTTAACCAAAAAAACTCAAAGAGTTTACCTTGCACACAAGAGAAGATCCCGTATAGGGCAGCAAAGTCATCTAAATTCATACTGAAGGCCATGTTCCTAGGGGCGATTGCTAGGCCAAGATGGAGTCGACATGGTCAATGCACGTTTGATGGGAAAATAGAAATTTTTCCCTTCATTAACAGGGTTGCAGCCGTGAGGGACTCGAAGAATAGGCCAAGGGGTCAATTGAAATTAAGCCAACAGAATCAGTCACTTAAAAAGTTTATAGAAACATGCTCATCCAAAATCTCATTCTGGCAATACTAAGAAAGTGGCAAATGAAGGACCTTCAATCATTTTCATTCAACAAGACAATGCAAGAGTACACATTACAAATGATGATCTAATATGGCAACAACACAACAAATAAGGTGGGTTAACCTTCATTCTTACACAACAACCCCCAAATAGTCCAGATTGTTACATCTTGGACTTGGGATTCTTTAGAAATATTCAATCATTGATGCACAAGAAAATGCCAAAGAATATGACCGAGTTGATTAGTGCAGTTGAAGATGCATATGTGGAACTTCATCCAAAGACATTAGCAAATGTCTTGATTTCATTGCATCACCACTTAAATGAGATATTGAAGGTTAAGAGATGTAATGACTACGTCCAACCTCATTTTGGTAAAAAGTATAAGAAAATAATGGGAGGCTCAGAATTCAAATTTGAATTCCGACACAGCTAGTGATGAAATACAAACTAAAAAGTTTAGGGGACAAAAACTTTTAATATAAAAAATTGGAGTCGGATTTGAATTTATGATCTTGTTATAATCATCTCAATGTGAATTTAATTGATTTTTAGTTTCTACAATGTTTGAGTATGTATAATTAGAGCTATTAACAATTTAATTAATGTATTAGGGCGTGTGAAAGTGTCCTTAAATGCAAGTAAATAAACGAGGAAGTATTTCTTTGATCCACGAATAAGGGGATCACACTATTTAGTATTTCCTCCATTCCAAATTAGTTACAATATTAGAAAAATCATACTATTTATTCATCACTATTAATTTGTGATTAGTTTTTAATCTATAAATTAAAATATAGTCAAGTGAGATTTTGTTTGATTCGTCTCATTACAAAGAAAAATATCAAATTTTTATAATTTTTTATCATACATAATTAGAGATATTAAGGATTGAATTAGTGCATTAAACTGCGTGAAAAAACAGATGTTGCAAATAAATTGGTGGAAATAACACAAATGAATTTCATATCCATATACACACATTATTATGACTTATGAGTAGTTGCCAATTGTTGAATGTGCTTATAACCAAGAGCAAATTACCAATTTATAACGAATACTGAGAAATTTCCAAATAGCTTTAGGCTTGATACCTGTTCATTTTGCGGACATTCACATAAATAACAACATCAAAAAAGGTTCAAGACATAATACCGCATTCATATTAAAACAAAAAGGAAATATATTTCACATTCAAAATAAAAATAAAAAGTTGGTTTAATAGTTGATTAAAGAAATTTGATTACTAGAGAGGTGAAACAATAATAGAAAATAATGAAAATTGAATAAAATAGCAATTAGATTTCTCATTTTGGATATAAATTTACCTATTGACGGATTCAGGATGTAAACTCATGGGTAGCATAGCTAGCACTAACATATTGAAGTAAATAAATAGATAATAAAATAAATAAATAAATAAATAAATGAATAAATAAATAAATAAATAGTATAATTATTATTACGAAAGCCGAGTCGAGAACTTAGGTATGAGTTCTGAGGAGAAGAGTTTCGATTTGAAGAGAAGCACAACCCCAAGGGGCGAGAAAGAAGGATAATCGATCGAATGAGGAGTATAAAGGCAAATCGTGAGACGGTTAAGAGAAAGAAAAAATGTTAAATTTGAAAATGCAAAGATTGTTTGTGAATATGAATTTACCCTAGGCGAGGGTGGGGAATTATTTTCCTCCAATTGAGGGAAATTATCCTCCTTTTTTATTCAGTTTTTTGTTTACTCGCATTCTACATCTTTCATATTATTTCAATTATTTCATTTGCATCTCTAATGTCCATAGTTCCATTAGTTTGACTTTTTTACCAATTAAATATTTATACTCAATCCAAGCGAGCCATAAGTAAAGGGTAGATAGATTCAAATTCGTGACTTTTGATATTACAACGAAAAACTTAAATCGATAATTAATGTCTTAGCATAAGTTATATACTTTATCAGTTTCACTTTTAACAAAAAAAGCTCTCACAATATTGGTAAAGTATAACCAATATGTTATAAAATATAACATATCAACAATTAATTTTAACTTTTAATTGAGATCATAAGATATGTTATATATTCAAACGCAACAACAAATTGAAATAGATACAATATTAATATATTATTATGAGTAATATTTACCATCATGTTTGTCCTATTTGAGTATATGTTAAAGAGTATACTGTATACGTATACTAGTATACATGACTACTTACTATAACTTACTACACTCGGTTTCCCTCAAAACCAATGACTTTTCTCTTTCATCCCATTTTTCTCTCACTTCTTAACCTCTTATAAATATCTCTCCATCTCCCTGGCCACCAATACTAAAATATATTTCTTTTTCCTAAATTTTTTGCAGTCTCTCATCACTTACCTATCTCTTTCTTTGTAAAACTCAACCTACACTTTTTTGCTTCTTTTACATTAATTTTGTACCTCTCAAACACTACCAATTCTTTTGCTCTTATTCTATGTAATTTCTTGTGCTTTTCCAAGAACTTTAAAATTCTAAAAATTAACTTTTCATTACATTTATTATATTTTTTTTGCTTTTTATAATTAAATTCTTCTTCATCTTCATATATATATACATATATGTTGATCATTTTTAGAACATAATTATTTGAAAATACTTCAAACTTTTTCTTACTATCCACACATTAAAAAGCTATAAGAGAATCTGACTTATTTCAGTTGAAGTAAGTATTATTTTCTTCGCATGAAATTCTGAGTTCGATTCTCACTTGTCACTCTCCTACCCGTAGTCAAAAATAGTTATAAACTCAAAATATTTTTTATTTGTGATGGAAGAAATGATGGGTTTTGATAAAAGAGCTCAATTAATCAAAGAACTACTTGAAGGAGAAGAAATTGCAAAAGAATTAAAAAATCATATTTTAAGAGATGATAATCAAGACCTTTGTAATTCATTACTTGAAAAAATGTTATCAACTTTTGATAAAACCATTACAATGGCTAAGTTGCTTCGCATTCAAGTAAATCAAGATCACCCCTCCATTATTCATCCCAATAATTCTATTCCTTTGGATTCCCCTCTATCTAATTTAAGCCCAAATAATGAAAATTCTCACCCCAATTTTCCTCCTTTAAAGAGAAGGTAAATTAAATTATGAGACTAATTTTTTTGGTGGTTAGTTTAATTACAATATTTGTAGATAATTCATGTTTATTTTTATAAATAATACATATTTATGGAAATGGTGAGGTAATTAATTTAATTAAGGTTTTGATGCAGGAGGTCAATGGAGACAAGGTGGACAAAGACTGTGCAAATTAGCAGTAATGGAAGTTTAGAAGGGGTTCTTAATGATGGTTATAGTTGGAGAAAATATGGGCAAAAAGATATTCTTGGAGCTAAATTTCCAAGGTAATATCATTAATCAATTATTAGTTAACATTAATCAATGCTATATTTGACAAATAATTTTTTGGTAGATTATTGAATGTCTATTGATTTTTGATTGTCCAATATTAGAAAAACAAATGTAAAGTAAATGAATTTTAAATTAACTAAAAAGTCGATTTTTAAGTTAAAAATCAAAAAGCTATTATGAGTAATTTCTGAATTGTCTTTTAAACTTAAATCCATATTTCGTTAATAAATAGATAATAATTAATTTTTATCAAATATATTTATAACAGTCGACTTAAACAACAAAACAACTAAAATATCTAACTGGTCTAATTAGCCAACAACTTCGATCAATAATAATCTACTAATTAAGAAAAGCTTAAATCTTTTGTCGTTTGTGTTTATTATACTAATTAATATACAACTAGTAGTATTTTGAATTTAAGTGCATTATACGTACACTTTATATGATTTTGAGCACTTCCTCATCAAACAAGTGGAAATAAAAGAGATAAATAATTATATTCAATTATAAAAAAATGAAAAATGAATAAAATATTTCAAAAAAGGAATAATACTAAAAAATTATTAATTAATAATTGTCACGTGGGATTGTTGGTTAATTATGGAAGGAATGGATGGATGGATGGCAAAGCCCATAGGAACACTAGAAAAAGTAAAGCCTTTCTTTTTGGGTTTAAATTTGGAGTTTTGGGAGATGACACAGTTCTGGGTTTGTAGTAATATGAAGTATAACTTTCTCCTTAGCAATAATTGCATACAATCATACAAGTCATCTACTACTACTCAACGTACAAGTTGAGAAAGTATGACAAAAATGTACTAACTATTTGCCTGACTTTATCTTATTTGATTTCTTAGATATTATTTTCGGCTAACTTTTAATTTATATTTTATTCTTAATTTATAAGTTAAAACATAGTTAAGTGAAATCTTGTTTGATTCGTCTCAACGCAAGAATTATTATCAATTTTTTATATTTTTAGTTATGCAACGTTAGAGATATTAAGATTTCAATATATGTCTTGACAAACATACCCAAATGAAATAGAACAAAGTCATTAATATGTTGGAAGTATAAGAGTGCATACTTAAAAAAAATAATAATAAATTTAATTAAATTATGTTGTCATATGATGTAAATTTAAATAGACAGAAATACAAATTTGATTAGTATATGCTAGTTAATTATTATATGAAAGTGTTGAAAGCTATTATATAGCTTTAAGTGTAAGTTGTGAGTTTCAGATTCTTTTATAAAAAATTAATTAAGATTTTTATGAGTAATTTTGTTGCTCTTTAATATTTATCCTCAGAAAATAATTCATTGGATCTTTTTTATTTGCACTATCTCAATATATTATGCATATTAATATGTTATTTAAATTATGTCTATCTTAAGTTATGACGATAACGATAATATATAACTAAATATTATTAAAAATTAATATTATAAAATTATGAAATAGACAACTAAATATTATTAAAAATTAATATTATAAAATTATGAAATAGACGAATCAAATAAAATTTTATTTAATTATATTTTTACATTTAATATATACATTAATAGTAATATATAAAATAAGATTAGATGTTAACCATTTTATTAGGCAAAAACATTAAGAAAAGAACATTACATGCATTGTTTCCAAAGAGAACATTACATGCATTGTTTCCAAAGAGAACATTACATGATATACGTATATGTATAGGTTACTCAAAATAATAATACAAACGGTTATAACATGATCATAACCTATAATGTATTTATATCAGTTTTTAATACATGTTTCGCTAAAAAAAGGGTAGAGCTATATGAATATCATAAACTTTCTACCATAATCATACTCAATTATTTTCGCTTATTATTATTTGTCTACCTTACTATAATACTTTTAATTTATTTATTTATATTTAAATAATTTCTATTTTAGGAATAAAAATACCTTACTACTAAGAAGTTTAATTTATAACATAATTATACCATAAAACCTATTAATATCATCTTTTAATAACATTAATTTCCATCAATTGATCTCAAATTTGATTTAATATTTTTTTCTTTATCCTTCATTCAATTTAACGAAAATTATATTGTAAAATATGAAAAATAAAACAACATATAATAATAATAAAAATAATAATAATATAAGGCCAACTATATGTTGTAAAGGTGGGAAGGTGTACATGTACTAGACTACTAGTTGGTAAGTCCCCTATATTTATTGTCTGAAATTTCTTGGAATTGAGTGGATAGTCCAAAAGCACCTTTTCGAGTCATTAAAGAGATGCATATGAATAACATAAGAACCAAATAGAGTATTTTTTTACCATATATTTTGTAGGGTATTAGAATATTAGTATATTTATTGAAGAAAAAAACTTAATTGATTTAATGGGAAAACTATTTAGTATTAATTGACATATAAAATATATTTATTGTGAATAAGTTTGAATAAGTTAGATTTTATTTTTGTCCATTGGTGGCATGTTGTTAATCCAGTGGATAGACAATGCCCTTTATAGCAGGGTACGATTTTAATCAAGTAATGAAATCATTATACAATTTTTAGAATGAAATAAACCATTTTTAATATTTTGAGGGATTTGTAGATTAGTTATTGGATGATGAGATATTTTTAAGAACTAAATATAAGATTAAAATTAAGAAAAATAAGTAAACGTGATTAAAAAAAGTAATCCCTCTGTTTCTTTTTATTTGTTCACTTTAAGTTTGTCCATTTTAAGAGAGAGAAATTTAAATTATACTTTTGAATATATTGAAGAGAAAATATATTCATGTGAGATCTTGTCAGAATTGTCTTGATGTAAAGTTTTTTAATATATAATTTTTATCATTTTTTATGATGCGTACTTAGAAATATTAAGGTTTAAAATTTACTAAAAATGCATGCAAAATGTAAAGTGGACAAACAAAAAGGAACAGAGGAAATATATTTTATGAAAATGTATGTGAAATATGACGATAAGATGAAAAAAATAAGTTAAATGTGTGAATAAAAATTAAAAAGAGAGTTTGAATCATGACCAAAAATATAAATAAGGGATTTAATGAGCCAAAAAAAAAATTAGACTAATTGTTCTAAAAGCCTTTTATCTATGCGTTTGTTTAGAGGAGTATATATAACTCAAAAACCTTATTTATGATTGATCATTAGTAACAAATTTTATGCACTATATTTTTTACTTGCAACTCACCTTTACATAATTTAAAGAAGAGAATAGAAAAAAATCACGTCTTATTTTAGTTAGAGTATGTACCATTCTTAAATTCAATTCTCACTGCTTTTTCCTTCGGCCCTCTTTATACTAAAAAGAGAGAGATTAGAAGATGTAAATGAACATAATAGTTAAAAGAAAATCTATCATGAAAAGATAAATATTAAGTTAATGTTTTTTCCTAATATATATTTACCATGTATAATCTCCATGTCAATGTATGTGTCTAATTAGTGGGTTACAAGTATAACATTTACAACTCCATACAAATAAAAAATTATATTATCTAATAAATTATTTTAACAATATATTATAATAAAAAAACTATAAAATATATAGCTTTTAATTTCATCAAAATATAAACAACTAGTAGAAAATGTTATAAAAAAAATAAAATTTATCAACTAGATATTATAAGATCATTTTTTTCATGCACACAAGTTTTAGTAATACTAGTACCCTTGTGAATTGTGATGTTGTTGTCATTTATCCCTATAGATGAGGCAAAGGTTAGGTGATGCCAAACTAGTAATGTAGTACCTATAAATATTATTTGTCAACAAATTTGGGCCGTCTTGTATTCTAATGTCATCCTCCTCTAAAAGACAATTATCAATTACCTCCATGTCTAGGAGTTTTGCCACATTTCTAGTTTTCCAATCTTGCCTCACTTTTAAGACTTTCTAGAATCATACTATCCGTTTTATTTAGTTTGACACATATATTTTATTTATTTATTTAAGTGTTATTATTCTGTTTAACGTAATTAAAAATTATAAAAATTTAAAATTAATTTTTATATTAAGATAAATTAAATAAAATTTTATTTGATTTTCTAGAATTAAGACAAATCAAATAGGATTTTTGCCACTTTTCTAGTTTTCTTAGCTTGTCTCACTTTATGACTTTCTAGAATTATCCCGAGTTATGCGTTTCATTTAGTTTGACACATATTTAAGCTTTAATATTTTATTTAACATAATTCAAAATTTTAAAAAGTTAATATTAATAAACTTTGCATTAAGATCAATCAAATAACATTTCATTTGACTATGTTTTAACTTATAGATTTAAAATTAAATACAAATTAAAATAATTGATGAAAGAATGAGTAAGTTAAGATGGAGGATTTATATCACATAGAGTAGTTTTCGTCCTCAAAAATCTTAAAATAATTAGTAAGGTGAAAAGTTGTTTGAAATCTTTATAAAACGTATCATCTAGGTATCTCTTGAATTATATTTTTAGAATTTTTTTTAATAATTTTTATAAATTTGTAAATTAAAAATATCATGATATACTAATACTTTTCATAAAATATCGAAAGTTAATGTTGAAATATGTTCTTATTAGCAATTAATCATTAATCTCAAAAATAAAACCATTAATCATTATTCATTATTATTATATCTTACTCCCTCCGTTCTTTTTTGATCTTCCACTTTGGGTTTTTCACACATATTAAGGAAGATAGAATCTTTGGGTTGTAGTGGGTATTATTTTAATTAAATAGTAGTGTGAAGTAATGATTGTATTGAAAGTATGAGAGAGCAAATAATTATAAATAAAAGAAAAAGGGTACATTAAAAGAAAAGGGGGCTATAAGGGGTAAAAGTGGGATAAAAACTTTCTAAAAATAGAAAGTATTCTAAAGTGTAAGAACTTTTGAAACTACCCGTTATAGTAATGTGGAAGATCAAAAAAGAACGGAGGGAGTATATACTTCTATAAATTAATATACCATCGAATATAATAGGAATTGTATGGATAAGAAGTCATGTTATGACTAGGAATTGGCTAGCTTATTGTCATTTTGTATCATACTCCCTATGACAATGGAAATTTTGATGTAGTCCATTTTGTACTCTTACTTATGTCATTTTTAAAGATGTCATATTTAATCCACCAATTTATATATTTTTATTTATTTATTTATTTGTTTATTTGTTTATTTATGTCACTAAGATTGCAAAGTTGTTGATGTAATACAGGGGATATTATAGATGTACCTATCGTCACTCTAAAGGATGTGTTGCCACCAAACAAGTGCAACAATCAAATGAAGACCAATCTATATACCAAATAATGTACAAAGGTGAACACACTTGTTCCCAAGGAGTCCAAATGAAAGAGGGTCAAAATTCCACAATTCGAGAGCAATTAAAATTGAAATCTGAACTGCAACCGCAACTACAACCACAATTACAACAACCTCTAAGTCCACAACAAGATATTTATGTGGGCCTTGGCCCTGAAGGAGATATTAAAGTTGAGTCTGAAGATGAAGTTATCGGGCAAGCCCAAATTTTTCGGTCTTTTTCATTCACCCAAGCCCACTTACAGCCCGATTCAATTGAAGACAACTACATGTTGAGCTTTTGCCCTATTTTTGGGTCACCAGCAACCTCGTCTAACTGTCTTCCGGTGTCTCCATTTCATTCCACCGGAATCCATGAAGGACTTTCTATGCAGACACAAGAAATCGACTTCCATGAAGCAGTTTCGGGTATGGGCTCGGTCATAAACACACCTAGGATGAGTGTGAGTCATAACTTTCAATTCACCCTAGATGATTGGTTAGATTTGAGTGACAACCTCTCTTTTGATCAAATTTGAGAAATGATTTATCCTTCTAATCTTACTTACCAAGTAAGAGTGTTAGTCCCTTGATCACTAATGATACAAGAGGGAGGACCAATTGCTTATCCACAAGTTTTCATTAGAAAGTTTCTATTTTTATAGTGCATAGTATTGATGGCTACTATTCCCCCATTTTACACCCTCAAAGAAGGTGCAACCTAAATGTTTTTTACACCACATTGTGAAGATTGTTAAAGACGTGTTGTGGCTTAGGATTAAAGTTCTCCTATTATGTTATCATGATGGAGACATAAGAGTATTTAAATTACTAGTGTTGTGGCTTAGGATAATTTTTCATTGTATATTAAAAATGGATTATTAGCCTTTTTGGCTAGCTTATGTGATAAGGTGTGACGTAATAATAATTCGAAATAGATTGTAAATGTTACTTTTGATTTTTTTAGATTGCAAATGCTACATTTGATTTTTTGGCTATAGTTACTTTGGATTTGTTGAATTCAATAATTCAATTAAGATCATTTCTCATTTTAAAATGAAAAAAAAATCGGAGAGATATTTAAAGTTTAATTTTCAAGATTTTATTTTAAGTCGGTTGAAAAGAGAAATTGCATATTTATATATTTTAAGACAATTCAAAAAAGGAGTTGATGACATTTAAGCAAATTAAATATTAGAATTGAATATTTTGTATATTTTGTATATTTTGCATATCTTCTCATCTTGGCAATTATTGTATAGTTTATTTAGTTTCCTAAACTTTAATATCCCTTTTGTATTTATTCTATTCTAATATTAAAGTTTAGAAAACTAAATAAACTACACAATAATTGCCAAGATGAGAAGATATGCAAAATATACACAATATTCTTTTCTAATATTAAATAGGTCAAATGTTTATAGAAATATTTAGTAAAATTAGTTATTTACTATTGGCGGGTCAACCAGCCAAAAGTAAATGAAAAACTTAAAATCTCATATAACAAATTGTGTTATTAAAATAATTTTTTTTACAGCTCGTCTTGTATGAGATCGTTTCATTATAAATTGTGTCCATATACTTAAGCCATTTTTCTTATTGATCACTTTAAAATTGTAAATGATCAATTAACACACTAAATGTATAGTTTTTTTTTAGTTTGGAGATGATCTTACCATAAAACCGTCTCATTTAAGACTTTTAGCAAATCTCCAGTGAGACGGCCGCATACGTGTGACCACTCACAGGTCCAGCCCATAATTTAAAGTTGTCATTTTAAAGCTTGAATTAGTCATTTTGGACATTAAAATAGGCATTTTAAGTCTTGGATTTGACAAATTTCAAACAATTGAAATAGACATTCTAACTCTTGAAATGAATAATTTACAGTTAGAGTAGATAAGTAAAATATAAAATTAATGTTGGAGTAGGGGTTTTAAAAGTTGGAACTGGCATTTTAAGTGGTGGAATAGGTGTTTATTTTTAATGGTTAAAGTCGATAGCTAAAAATTTTAAATTAAGTTTCTGGAGAAGGAAAATTAAGGCTTGGAATAGGGGTTTTAAGTGTTAGATTCGACTTTTTTAATCTTCAAATGGGTGTTTTAAGGCTTGAATTAGGCAAGAATAAAATTACTTTGTCACACGCGTGAAGCGGCCGCATACAAGTTTTTTGTGTAAGACTTTGAGTTTATTCAATGACCTTTTTTAAGAAAATTTGAAAAAAATAAGATTATTTAAAGACTTTATTCAAAAAAAAGTTTCGTTCAAACTTTATTCCCAAAATAAGCGTCCTTGCCTCCAAACCTAGGCTTGGTGTATACTCGCACTTACTAACAGCGAAATTAAAGACTTGGTCAAAAATTTAGTTCAGGTTCAAGTCGCTGTTACTAATAGCGACTTAATGGTTGATTGGTCAAACTATTAAGTCGCTGTTTCTAACAGCGACTTCATGCGTTCTAAATTTCTGCTGAAGCTCCTTCTTACTCATTTCACTTTACTTCGTTGAGAGCCCTAATAACCCACGAAAATCACCCTCTTCTTTCCACCATTAAAATCAACTTCAATCCTTCAATTAATCTCCTCAAATTCCAAGTTTGTACTACCAATTAGTTCCGTCATCTTACTACATTCACTTCAAGTAATAATTATTTTTTTCTTTTTTCAAAAGTTTAGAGTTTATATTTGTTCATGAAGTTTCAATTAAATGCAGGTTCATAAACTTGCAAATTACTACTCCTTGGTGACCTACAGCTTATTAAGGTACCTTTTTATTATAAATTTATTAGTTTTTTTGTGTTTTTTAAAAGTATGTCATTTAAAGTGGTCATTTATACTTAAACTCTATAAATATGTCAAATGTACTTGTTATTTGCTATGATTTTCATAATGTGGTTGTTTGTTCATGAATTTAATGTAGAAAATGTTTAAATTTAATGTAGAGAATATTTGAATGCAAACCCTAATTTTGAACAATGTACATGCTTTCTTATGAACTTGATGGTGATGTTGATTTTGTACGTATTATTGTAGAAATGGCTTCATTTCGTGTGACTATTGTATGTTTTTGGAATGGTTCAATTCGATCAAGTAGTAGCAATGTTAAGTATGTTGGGCGAAGACGTAAACTGTTTGCATGCAACTCTAACATGGATTTGAATGAATTTAAACATCTTATATGCTCTAAGATTGGCATTGACACTACATGAAGTACTGTTAATATATGTTTTAAGTACAATATAGTGGAGAATTGTTAGCTCTTTCGGTTGAGGATGAGAAGCCTATAGATTCAATATGGGAGTATTCAAAGTCTACCTATATTCCTTCTTTAGAGTTATATGTAGAAGAGGTACCCCTAGGGAATCAAGATGTCAATGTTGTAGAAACAAATGCATTCCTGAATGTAACTTCTTTTGCTCCTTCTCATACGCCCTTCCCTACCCAAGAAACCCAAAATCCCATTATGCCATCTTCCTCTTCTCCTTCTAATGAACCCAATCAACTTCAAATTCAAGTCTCAAATGATGATATTTTTAACTTAGAAGATACAAATGAGCCTTGGGGTGATGTTAATAGTGAGAGTAATGAATTTGTTGAAGCTCCTTCTGGGGACCATGTGGGTGTTGACGAGGAAGCTCTAGGTAATGACATGAGCTTAGGCAACATTCCAAAAATCATTGCTCCTACACCTTATGCACTAGTTCCCCCTCTAGATGAACACGTTGAGGACAACTTTTGAAGGTCTTGGGCTTGTGATACAACCTACACTGATGAAGGTGAGTTTCAAAAGGGTATGATGTTTGATAACAAGGATGCGTTGTTGGATGCTATTAGATTGTATCATATTCGTAGGAACATTGAGTACCAAACTGAGACTTCAAATCAAATCGTGCTCACCTTGAAGTGTAAGAGAGGGTGTGCTTAGAGGTTTAGGGCTAGGTTGAGCTCCTATTTACCTGAATGAGAGATTGTTACATATAAAGGGAAGCATGGGGGTTGTGTATTAAGTACTGAAAATGTGTCAACTGGACACATTCATTTGACATCTTCCGTGATTAACAATCTTATTAGAAATTGTGTTGCTAAAGACCCATCGATTAAGGTCTCTGTGGTGCGACAAATGGTGAAAGACCAATTTAGTGTCGAAGTCTATAAGCGGGCATGGTGTGCTAAACAGCAAGCCCTTCTCTCCATCTATGGGACATGGTAAGATTCTTATCCTCTTCTTCCACGCTTCTTGAAAGCAATGCAAGTTTCTAACCCTAGGTCTGTAGTTGAGTGGTTCTTTAAGGAAGATAATGATGCTGGTATGTACGTCCGTCCTAGTATCAGAACTTTCCAACGTGTGTTCTGGGCTTTTAAACCTAGTATTGAGGGGTTCAAGTATTGCAAACCCCTTATTGCCATTGACGGAACACATTTGTATGGTAAGTAACGCCATACGTTGTTAACTGCAATTGCTCAAGATGGGAACAAGGGAAAGAATGCATTGCTGCGTGGTCTTGATTTATGGCGTGTGTTCGTAAGCATGTGATGCATAGTCCAGGTTTATGTGTTATTTTCAATAGACATGCGAGCATTTGTTAAGTAACTTCAACCGTCAAATGGGTAATGTGAAGTTGAAGAAGATGTATGGAACGACTGCAGAGCAAAGACAACCACATAAGTTCATTGAGGGATTGAACGCTATTGGTGTTGCTAATCGAGAAGCTCTTTTTGGATTGATCAAGTTGATGATATGTGTAAATGGTCAATATGTCATGATGGAGGGTATAGGTATGGTGTTACTAATACCAACTTAGCTGAATTATTCAATAACGTGATGAAGGGTGTACGTTTCTTGCCTATAATTACTCTTGTGGAGTTTACCTTCTACTGTGTTAATGATTATTTTGTTAAAAGACGCGAGAACACAAATGCATGGCTAATTGGGGGAAGTAAGTACACTTCACACGCCACAAGAATTATCACCCGTAACACTGAGAAGGCAAACTTCCATGAGATCGTCGCATTTGACTACAGATGAGGCCTTTTTCAAGTTAAGACTGGACGTGATAATAGAGGATCTGCCAAAGGTGGTAAAATACAAAGTGTGGATTTGAGAGAAATGAAATGCACTTGTAACAAACCCTCCATATATCACTTACCTTGTTCTCATGTTTTGCCGTTTTTATTAAAAGACACTTATCGTATGAGCGTTTTGTGGACTCTTGCTACACTACCCAGAGCTATGTAAATACATATGAATCCATATTCATGTCGTTGATTGATAAGAGGTCATAGCCTCAATACACCGGTGTTGAGGTTATACATGATCCAGATCACATTCGTGGACTAGGAAAACCTAAGTCAAGGAGGATCACCAACGAGATGGACGAAGGATCAAGGAGACGCAACGCTTGTCGACAGTGTGGTAGTGAAGGTCACAACACTAGAACTTGCATGTCAAGGTAAACAGTATCTGTATTTGAGAATATAAACATAAAGACTATGAAACAAATAAATAACATAAGTAAATAATTTGAGTAGTTCTTAAGTCTTTGCGGTAGAGATGGATCCAGCAGCTCCAGGCCCTCGAGACCCTAGTGTACTGACGATGCAGGTGGATCACAGCAGCTCCAGCCTCTTAATATCGTAGGAGGCGTCGTAAACCGTCACAGTTAGACAGGGTACAGGAGGAGGATTAGCATTAGTATACTGTTTGTATATATTGAACATTAGTGACATTTTGTATATATTGAACATTTGTACATATTCAATATTTGTAACATTTGGACTTTTGTGTATAATTTGTAATATATATGTAGATGTATATATTTTTTATCGTATTATCACACGTTTATTATGAATGAAATGATGTTAAGTACTCAGAGATTTCGGCAATGAATCATTCCGCCAAGAATGCAGTATGAATTTAATCAAAAACAAATAGACAATCATATTCAAATAGGGAAAATGCTCTCGAAAATTCAACATAATTTCATTCATGTTCAACGAATCCATATCAAATTACATAGTTCATTCGTTAAGTTAAACCACCGCCGTTAACTAATATTGCTTCTTCAACTTTCTCATAATTCTTTCAGTCTCTTCTTTCCTATGTTCCATATCATCTATTTGTCTCTTGCCATTCAATACCTCATCTTTAAGCTCTTGTTTTTCTTTTTCAAGCGATTTGGTACCCTTCGGAGCAACCCACCTAAAGTACGTGCATCCGAATCCTTCATCCAAGTAGAAAGGACAAGCAACAAAATCACGGCCAGGATCGATGTCGCTCCAATCTGTATTAATTTCAACTTCATAACCACAATCACAAAGCTCTTCAATAGAATGCTCCTTTGACATCTACGGAACACATATGATATAGTAACATAAGTAAACATTCAAAAATAATATTAACATTTATAAATTGAGAATAATACTAACATAATACTCTATGTTACCTTCAAAATCGATTAACTAGAACAAGAATGATGGAGTTTGGATACAATCAAGTTGGGAGATGATGGAGTTATTTATAGAACATAATAACAACGGCTATTTTCAACTTCATAACGGCTATTTTCAATTTTCATAACGACTATTTTTCAATTTTACAACGGTTAGTTTAAATCATACAAAAAGATCAATAAAAGTCAAACCAGGTCAAGGGATATGTAGCTGTTTGTAACAGCGACTTAATAGTTTGACCGGTCAACCATTAAGTCGCTGTTAGTAATAGCGACTTGACCCTGGACTAAATCTTTGACCATTTCTTTCATTTCGTTGTTAGTAAGTGCGAGTATACACCAAGCCTAGGTTTGGAGGCAAGGACGCTTATTTTGGGATAAAGTTTGAACAAAGCTTATTTTTTGTATAAAGTTGTTAAACAATCTTATTTTTTTTAAATTTTCCCTTTTTTAATTACCAGCCCATCGAATAACTTGTGCAAATTGGGCCTATTAAACACTAAAGGCCTCAAATTTTCAAATATAGCCCACAAGTTTTGCGAAGTATAATCCTCGATTCTGCTTTACCAAGTGCCATATGCAATGTAATCATTACATTGTAATGTTTATTCTTGAATCACAAATACTCATATGAGATGGTCTCACAGTGAAATCATTTTTATTGGATTGCCCAATGTACAATTATTTTTAAAGTGGTGACTTTTTATAATCTTAAAGTTATCACTTATAACTTTAAAGTAATCACTTACAATTTTAAAGTGATTACTTAGAGAAATAGGCTTACTTGTATGGGCTCGTCTAATGGTGAGACGGTTTCATATAGCTATATAAGACGGGTTGTTCTTGAATAAGATGGTTTTATAGTTAGACTATTCTTTTTGAGCCATTTATATACATTTAGTCTATTAAAGTGATTATTTATAATTTTAAGTGATTCAATAAAGAATTTGGCTAATTATATGAGTTTATCTCATGGTGAGAATTCTCGTATAAAACGAGTTGTTCTCATTAACTTCCGTTATCCTACATTTATTTTCTCAATTACAAAGTTTTAAATAACTTTCTCCCTCGCCTTCCCAAGATCTAATTTCTAAGAACACCTTAAATAATTTGGATAATGATATTTACAACTCTTATGGATGTATATAAAAATTAATAAATTTTTTTTGCTATTAATAATTTTAACTTTTTAAGAGAATCTAATATAAAAATTAGAAACAATTAATATTTTATATAATTATTTTAACTTTTCAAAAAAGAATAAATGGTAAACTATTAAGGTATAATTAAATTCTTTGTTTCAAAGCCAAAATAATATTAATTTACATAAAAAATATAATATTCTTTCTTATATACAGCCTCTAGGGTTATATATATCATTTTCCAAAATAATTTATAAAGAGTAAATACCGCAGTAGATATTCATGTAAACATTCATAGAATTAATAATTCGTAAACATTCATTGAAATTCATTAGCTTAGATGTAGTGAAAGTTGATTTTAATTTTTTTGTTTAGAATTTTAAATTTTGTCATCTTTTAATTAAAAACAATAAAACAAAAAAATCTGGTTTTTTTATAAACACGATCCGAAATAAATATCTGGTTTGAAATCGGTTATCCGATTTGAATTATCTGGTTTTTTAAATTAGATGTTAAATATTCCAGTTTGGATAATTCTAATCAAAATATTATGCACACCCCTACCGTATTTACGCATGCCCAGACTATCTTAAACGATTTCTTTTATCTTCTTCTCAATATATGGGAAGCCTAAGCCCTTTCATATAATTTTGTTTCAAATTCTATCCTTGAAGATATATCCAACCATTCATGAAACAATTCATGAAATATTTGCATTTTCACTACTCGTATCGTGATATTATAATCAATCACACTTTTTTAAAAGCCCAAGCATTTTGATCCAAAAATTTTGAAGTCATAAGTTTCATATTTTAATGCATACTTAGTGTCTCAAATAGATATTTAACTTTTTAACTTCTAAGTTTTTTTTGTTTCCACCAAGTTATATCGTAGCATTCATTTTATGACTAGTTACATTTCGACAAATGGCTTTTATCTTGATTTTTTTGGTTAATTTTTAACTTTTAATTTTATTATTGGTCAATTAGAGTAAAATATTTATTAAATAACTTTTAAACCAACTTAATAGCCTAATCTAAATAATTAACTCACATCACATGTTAACATCTAATAAATAAATTTTTGGTTTATGCTTAAAAAGCCCATTCGACTTGTATTTAGGCTATGGGATAAGTTGATCACCATTCACCTCTACTATCTACAACAAATAATTAAGAAATAGAACTTTCTAATTAAGAGGGTATTTGGTAAATATATTTTGGATAGTTTTTTGGTTTGCATTTTAGTTGAATTTTGATTTTTGATTTTTTGTCGGATCGAAAAGCCGTAAAATGTGTTTAGTACATGCATTTTTAGCTTTCTTGACCAACATAAAAGGGCTAATTTTTTTTTAGCTTTTTCGGTGGCTTTTGACTTGTTCCTAATAAACAACTTATACCCAATATTTAATTTTAAAAACATATCCCTAAAAACTAGATTAAAAGCCAACATTAATAATTCACATTGGTCCAACACTTTCAAATGGTCAAAGAAATCAACCAACAAAGTTCACAATCATTTGTCAAATATCCTTAACTCAACAGTAATGAAAAATCAATATTTTATCAAAAATTGCAATTATTTTAACAATAGTATACGTATAAATTAGATTAAACTTACCAAGTCTAAATAGCCAATACGTTTTTTTTTTAAAATTTTTTATGACAATTATAAATAATGAAACTTAGCATTAAGTCTTATAAAATACTATTCTTATTAAATAATGAAGTAAGTACCACTCTCTTCGAGTAAAATTCTGAGTTTGATTCTCAGTTAGTTCACCCGTTTACCTATCCTGTCGATTGTAGTCCAAAAAATTAAAACTTTTTTACAAGAAGTCAAACTAGAACTCCCTCTATTCTAATTTGATGATTTCATAATATCCCATTTAAAGAGATATAAACTTGTACTTGATTTTTCATGGATATTTAAAAGTTAAAGTATATCTATGTGAAATTTTATTAGATTTAACTTAATGTATAGAATTTATTTAGATATTTTTAATAATTTTTTATGATAAGATATATATTTCGTATTAATAAACTCAAACATATTTTAAAAACTTGTGAAAAACAAATGATAACATCAAATGAAAGGCATAAGCGTTAGTAACATTAAAGTTGGTATGTCCTACGTGGCAACCATTTGCTAACCTGTAACATGCATCTAAGTCGCAACCACTGCCCTACATGGCTACATTTTACAAATAACTTTAAAGTTGGTACGACCTAAGCAATATAAATGCTGGCTTAATAATAAAAAAAATATATAAATATATCATTTAGTATTAAAGAATCAAATTAATAAAAAAAATTAAGTTAATGGTTAGGACTCGAAGATATGTTATATACTATAATACGCCCCTTCATATGAAAACCCTTTGGGTTAGAATTTTAGATACAACACATGTCCTCCTCATAGCTGGTGCTAAATATTTCACATTAAATGAGGGATGGTTGAATTGAGATTCAAACTCATAGCGTCTTATCACACTAAATTTTGATATCATATCAAAAAACCAACTCAAACAAAAGTTTAAATTAATGATTAAAATCTCAAGAGATTTCACATTAATAATAATTTAAAAATAACCACATAAAATCATAGAGCTTATATTAAAAGCTACACATCAATTCATAACTACATATATATATATATATATATATATATATATATATATATATATATATATATATATATATATATATGAAAAATTATTTTAAAATTTATCTTTCCTAATGCGAATGTTACGTTATAAATAGAAGAAACAAACTGAAAATAAAGAAAGTGATAAAAAAGAATGCTTATCAAATTATACAATATTATCCATATACCCAAAGAAAATGATACAATAACTAATTACTAGTAATCAAACAAAACAAAAGTGGTGGAAAATCATATATCACAATATATAGAGTTAAAACATAAGAGGAGGAAAAAGATTGTACATTCACACGCACTATAATTTATAATGGAGTCACCTTTTTCTTGTTTTCTTTCATGCAATTATATGTTTTGTGACTTTTATTTAGATGATTTCCACTTTTGAGCCACTTCTAAAAATGACTTTGTAGATGATCCATCTTCTCCAACTACTTTAATGGATGCATCCTTTAACTCCTTCATCCTATTTCTTATTTTCTTACCTTCTTCACCTTCCATTAAACCTTTAACCACCATTCCGATCTCTCCTCGACCGACTAATCCGTTTTCATCGGAGTTTGGCCTTAAGGCGACTTTCATTCCATCGGTTATCAAAACCGCGTTCATTTTCTGTTCAGCATAAAGCGGCCAAGCAATTAGAGGCACCCCGTTGACTACACTTTCAAGAATTGAGTTCCAGCCACAGTGAGTTAAAAACCCGCCGGTTGATGGATGACTAAGAATCTTCATTTGTGGGGCCCACAATGGGATTACAAGACCTCTCTCTTTTGTCCTCTCTAAAAATCCTTTAGGCAAATAATCTAATGGGTTTTTCTTATCAACTTCAGTGCTAAAATATGTTACATTAAGAATCTCATCATTAGGACTTCTTAACACCCACAAAAACCTTTGATCACTCATCTCTAACCCATGAGCCAATTCAACTATCTGCTTATAAGAAAGGGTCCCACCACTTCCAAACGAGACAAATAAAACTGACCCACGTGGCTGCTCATCTAACCAATTCAAAGCACCCGACTCATCGACTTTATCATCACCCGACCCTATTTGAACCAACGGTCCAACCGGGTAAACCATAGGCTTACCCGATTCATTTTTTTGCAAAAAATTCAAAGCCCCTTCTTCTAACTCATTAAACGTATTTACCATAATAGCCTCAGCTAAAGTGTACCTTTTTGTATGATGTAAAACCCATTTATAAGCTTCATTTTTCCTATCCTGAACCGGGTCTAATAAATCTTTTCCATGAACCGGAGTACACCCAGGTAATAAAACCGGTTCTTGCATGTCCCTATATTCACATAAAACTTTTTCATCAAGATAAGGAAGATGGAGAAAAAGTGACAAACACATAGCAGTACTAGGAAAAAATATGTAAGGACTAATCCCAAATTCCGACGCTATTTCAAAAGCGTCGGTACCAAAAAGGTCAACTATAAGCGTCACAAAACGGTGTTTGGACTCTTTTAGGTGGGACCGGAGGGCAGGGAGAGATCTAGAGAGGGTTAGAGACAGTCTAGTCTCGATCATGGCATCCGACGGGACGTCATCTAAATTGACGGGTGGGAGGAAAAAATATGAAGTTTTTTCCTCAAGAAGGGCCGCCAACGCACCTTTTTGAGCCTGCGTTGGCGGCCTTTCAGTAGGGATGATAAAAGAAATATGAAAAGATGTTAATTGAAGAATTCTTTTGGCTAGTTGTATTAAGGGAATTAAGTGTCCCATTCCTGGGGTTGGAATAATTAGTATGTGATTATTTGAAGGAGAAATATGATTTTGGGGTTCCATTTTTTTGGGAGAAAAAATGGTGGGTTTTTTTTTTTATTTTTGATTTTTATGTTGTTTGGAAATTTTTGGTAGAATTACAAGTGGTTGGGATGGAAAAAGATCATGGAGGGGGCTATTTATAGACAATAAATAAATTTTATTTTTAAGTTTTTTTTTTCTAAATAAATTAATAGGTTTGTTTAAATTAAGTGAATGATTCAATGGTTGTGGGTTTTTGGCTTCCTCGTTGGAGTGCTTGGAGTGACAAGTAGTGCAAGGTGGAAAACATGTAGATTAGGACAGTACAAATGTAAATTTAAGGATCCTCATGGGTCAAGTCTGTCCTATTAATTTTTATCTCAGATTTTGAATCTCAATTTTTAAGATTTAATAAGTTTAAATTTGATATTGAATTAAAAAAATATATAAGTTTGGATTAGATGTTTAAAATTAGACTTATTTAAGATTCAGATCTGACCCATTACACCTCCTACAAATAATTTATAACTCATTTTATATTTATTATATTTATTTGAATTCATCTTAGACTTATATAATTTATAGATCCATTTTAAACCTACTTAAAGTTTTAAAATGTAAAAATGGTAAATCATGAACAATTAAATTAAAAACACATAAAAAATACTTTATAGACGTTAGATTTAGGACTCATTCATCGAAAATGAGATAAAGGATAAAATATAAAACATATGATGAGACTATAATCATCAGTTTTAGATTTTAGTTGATATAGTTGTTTTTCAACTTGGTATCAATAGCAAACATAATCAAAATTCATGAAGTGAAAATCCTACCTATTATTTATTTCAAGTGAAATATTTAACGATATATATATGAGAATTGCTTATGTTGTCTTTATATTTTTAATCCAAAATACATTGTAAGATGGGAGCATTTGAAGACATCATCGTCATCAACGTAATATCTCGCATGAGTCGGTATTCGAGGTATTTATAAAGTAAAATATGAATATGTTATAATCATATGTTTAGGTTTTAAATTGTATTTGTGTATAGTGTATACTTTTTTTTTGATCATTTTCGATTACTCCCTATTTCTTAATTATTAGTGCAAAAGATTCATCCCATCAAGACTTATAGTTGACTAGTCAAGTTGCAACAACACGAAAATAAAAGGTTACAATCTTGACATTTAAAAGACAAAATAGAGGTAATACCACTTGAATTCCTTATTAGTAGGAGACAATATTGACAAACAAAATAGTATTAACTAGATAGATAATAATTGTGCCATATACGATATAGTTTATTTTTATTTGTCATATTTAATTGTAGTAAATTGAAGAAATAATTGTATATTGTAGTTATTTTAAAATTTTATGTGTTGTATAGTATTTTTTTTATTAACAATTAATTATGAAAATTAAATTCATCTTAAATATGATTATATTATCTCTACAACAATAAAAAAGTAAGTTTGAATTTCTAATTTCATTAGTCAATAACTTTCAAATTTCTAATTGATTTGCTCATCATAATCTTTATGTACGATGTCTTGTAATTACCATCATTATTATCATAAACATATCCTACATGAAAATAAATTCAATTGAGAAAAGAAAATCAACAATTTATATCCATATCCTTTCAAAATGAAGACTAGAGGATATGATGCCATATTATCAATCCATAAAAAAAAATCCTATTAAAACAAATAAATTATAAAGTTTCATGTTAAGTTCGATATTTATTTTATTTTATCTCATATCATTTTCAATAGTCAATTATTAATTCCTTCTCTTACTACTTCATTTTTTTGTTTCACTTGTGTTCACTTCTACATTATTAATCAATTAGATTGACTTGTCTATTGTCGTTAATTTATCTAAATATTAAAAATTGTCATATGAAATCTTGTTTGAATCATTTTCATCAAAATTTTATTAATTTTAGTTTTCATAATTTTTTTAATTTGCATAACTAAAAATATTAACAATTAAAAATATGCATTGGATGGTATAAAAAGCAAATGATTGCAATTAAAAAATCATACACTTTATTAATTTTACTGTATAATAGTAAAAAGAAAGTTTGATTATGAGCATGTCATTTGTCTTTTTTCATTGGTTAGTATTAATGAAATTTGACTGATTTGTATTTTTTACACTTACCATATTTACAAATTTATATTTTTGGAAAAACTCATATATTAATGGATGCAATAAATCACAATTATTTCACTTACACAGTTGTATATATAAATGCACTGTTTAAAAAATTATAATGGAAAATATAGGACATACTACGTAGAACATTATATATCGTCTGATAAAATTCTGGAATTACACTGCGTAAAAAATTAACTACTGAAATAAATTAATTGGAATTACATAATTTTAGAAAATTATACTACAAAATTACACCTTGTATAAAATTATACAACAACTTAGGAAATATTTAAAGTACATAATAGCCCATTTTTCCATCAATTGTTATTTAAAACTAAAATGATATAAAGTTCAATTAATTGATCATTAAAATCAGTCATTTATATTGTTAGAATAACATAATATAATTATAATTTTAAATTTTAGGAAAAATATAGAGTATGATTTGCAATCTAAAATTTCATTAAAATATTAACGTTTTTGAAAATTTGTGCATTATCCCAGTATATATCTACAATGTCCTCATATTTGTAATAGTATTACCATTATCATACCAAATTAATGATAACATTTTTAAATGATAAACAAAATGATTAGTCAATAATTAATTAAATAAAAAAATTCACTCTAAATTGATTACCTGTTCTTAATTACTCATAACTTCTGAGGTGGGGCCAGTGATAAGGACGTGTTTTTATTGAAAGCAACTCTTACGTACGGATGACGTAAATGAAACGTCAACCTTGTTTTTCAAAAAGAACAATCAATAATTCGACTATTTTTTTTTAACTTTTTCAATTATACATATTGTACTACTACTACTTTGCACGTTCAAGTCTACTTAGTAGTCCTCCATCCATTTACGAACGTTTATATCATACTTCCTCGTTCTGAAAATATTTGCTATATTGATTTTGAATGTTGCGGTTAATATGTAGGTAAAAATATCGTTAAGTGGAATCGTGTTTGAATCGTCTAATCGCTTATTTTCATAATATCAACTTTTTATAATTTTTAGATTTGTATAATTCGACATATAAATAAACAAAATACAATATTAGATTGCGTAAAAAGTCAAATGTAGAAAGTATAATGAAATAGAGAAAGTAAAACTCAAAAAAAAAGTTATAATTTTAAGTTATATTTCCTCTGTTTCAAATTACTAGCAATTGAAAATTATGTACTATTCATCTATTACTCTCAATAGAAATATCAAATTTTTATAATTTTTTATTATTTATAATTAGAAATATCAAAGATTCAATTAGTGTATTAAATTGCGTGAAAAAACAAATATTTCTAGTAATTTGAAACGGAGGAAGTATATAGTGCAAAGTTGTTAAGATTTCTACATTCTATTGTGCATAAGAAGGATCTACGTGGAGCTACTTTGGTTTGGCATCGTAGAAGATTCAAGGTTGAAGCACAAACATCAGTTTATTACTTAGCATACAACACTACAACTACGGAGGACATCAGTGTGCATCAGCAGCCTTCAATCTGTGTCTTTTTGGTCTAGATCTGTGCATTCTCTTATTTAAGGCTAAGATTAGTTTCAATTTAGGGTCTAGACTTAATCTTGTTATTTATAGGATTAGTTAGCTGCAGTAGTTAGTTATAACTAACTTGTGAGATATTGTAACAACCTCTGTTCTTGTTGTAATAGAATAGTATACAAAGGGTTCATACCCACCTTGTAATATCAGATATTAATAATCAATCACCACATTTCTTTGAATCATAGTTAATCTGATTTTCTAACATGGTACCAGAGCAAGCATTACCTTGATACACACGCTTCCTTTCAAGATCAGAAAACAATAGTGCATAGTTGCCATTCTTGAACCCTCCTCTGTCTTTTCTTGCAATTTTCTGACCATAACAATGGTAAACCGAACTGAAAAGCAGCAGAATACAGAACATACAGACCATACTATGAACCCATCTAGTCTGTACTATCTTCAACCAACTGATACGGGTCTCAAGATAGTGCTAAATGTGTTCTCCGGAACAGGCTATAAAGGATGGAAGAGGGTTGTCACGATTGCATTATCCGAGAAGAACAAATTAGGATTTGTTAATGGCACTATAAAGAGAGCCATTCACAACCAAGAACTTGCAAAGGCATGAGATAGGGTGAACGATGTTATCATAGGACGGCTATTGAATGCAGTTGATGAAAAAAATTCCAAGACTATTTTATAGTTGAACACGGCCAATGAAGTATGGGAAGAACTCGAACAAAGGTTTTGATCAATCATCAAGTGCTCAATTTTTTACAATACAAGAAGCACTTAGTAAAACCTTCCAAACCCAAGATATGAGCATTGAGGACTACTTCACCAAGATCAAGGGTCTAGGGGATGAAATGGATGCCCTAGATCCCATTGCAACTTGTACATGTACGGATTGTGAATGTCAACTTGGGCAAAAGACCCTTAAGAGCCAACAAAGGAGTAGGATCATTCAATTCCTTATAAAGTTGGATCCTAAATACAAGCAAACTAGGAGTAGCTTGATCATGATGAAAGAACTGCCTACATTATCCGAAGTGTATGGGATCTTGATTCAAGAACAAGTCCACCAAGATATTGGTAAACATGATGAAGTACAAGAATTTACTATGGCTCATAAGGCTGAAAAAAAAGATATCATGAGTCAAATGCTAAAGGATCTGGAAACAAGAGACAACTACTATATTGTGACCATTGCAAGATTCAAGGGCACTCTATAGATAAATGTTAGAAGGTACACGGTTAACCACCAAAATTCAAGAAGAATACATGGAAGAAAGGGGAGGAATATGCTAGCAAAGCAAACACAAGTATCAATGAAGTGGAGGATCAAGGGAACAAAAGAATTGAAATAAAATTGACACAAGAACAATACTTTAGGCTTATGGCTATTTTGAACAGCAAGGGATCAGTAATTTCTGATGTGCAAGAAGTCTCGCACACATCTAACTCCGCATAGCTTACAGGTATGAATAATTCCTACCAAAATTGCTTTAATTGGATCATAGACTCGGGGGCAACCGACCACATGTGTTGTGAATCAAGATTATTTGATAACATGAAGCCTTTAAATTTTAAGCAACATGTGGTTATTGTCCCTGATGGAAGGAAAATTATAGTTAAGCCTAGTGGGGATTTAACCTTGAATAATGGCATTTGCTTCAAAGAAGTTTTGTATGTCCCTAAGTTCATTTATAATCTGATCTCTGTAACCAAACTAGCCACTGATCTTAATTGCAACATATCCTTCAATGCTAATGAATGTTTTGTGTAGGAGAAATTGAAGAAGCATTTGCTTCTTGATAGTAGCACAAAAAGGTTGTACTACCTGCTTTTAAAACAACCATTTACTGTCAAACATAATCTCAATATAGGTTTCGTCAGTAAGGGCATAAAAGATGCTAGACTATGGAATTTGAGGCTTGGACACTTACCATTCAACAACTTAATGTACATTCTGCCAGATCTCGATACACAGACAACTGAGGGTGAATTTCTATGCACTATTTGTACATTGGCAAAACAAGCTAGAATATCATTCAATAAAAGTCTTATAAGAACTGTTAAGGCTTTTCTTTTAGTACATGTAGATATTTGGGAAGCTTTACGAGCTCCAACAAGAACAAAATGTACAATGTTCATCACTATTGTGGATGACTTTACTAGATACACTTGGATATTTCTCATTAAGAAAAAATTTGATTTTCTGTCTTGTTTCAAAAGCTTCTATTCATATGTTGAAACACATATCAAGACAATGAGAATGGATAACGCTAATGAATTATCACAAGGAGAAACCTTGTGTTTTTACAATGAGAAAGGCATATAACTTCAATCTAGTTGTACTAACACACCATAACAAAACGGGGTGGTTGAAAGAAAACACAGGCAGTTACTTAAAGTGTCAAGAGCACTCTTCTTCCAATCAAAGTTCCCCATTGGATTTTGGGGATATTGTGTTGAGAATGCTGTTCATACAATTAATAAGATGCCACTAAGCATCCTAAACAATACTACACCTTATGAAAGGTTGTACAAAGAAAAACCATCATACAACATGATGAGAACTTTTGGGTGCTTGTGCTATGCATCTACACTAGACAAAGAAAGAACAAAATTCGAGCCAAGAGCTCAACCAAGTGTGTTCATAGGATACTCCCAAAAGCAAAAAGCTTACAAGCTCTATTGTCTTGAAACAAAGAAAGTTTACACATCAAGGAATGTGAAGTTTCATGAAAACATTTTCCCTTTTCACCACTCTACAACAAATAATGAGTGTTTGAAATAATTTTTTCTTCCAAAATATGGGAATAAAATCACAAAGGATGCATCATCAAACAATAACTATCTCAATCAAAACAATGTGACAATTCCACAAATTCAAAGAAGAACAACAAGGGAAATAAAGACACCAAAATACTTGCAAGATTATGCTTGCATAAGCCAAATGCAATCTTGGTGTAACATTGTTCAAAAAGAAAATTTATCTAAACTACAATTAAAGGTTATGTTGTCTCAAGAAAACTTTATGGAACCATACTCATAACTAGAGGCAAGTCAAAACCCTAATTGGGTCAAAGCAATGGACAATGAGATTAATGCCTTGAAGAAAAACAAAACTTGGGAAATTGTCACTCTTCCTAAAGGAAAAAAGCCATTGGATGTAATTGGGTTTGTAAAATAAAAGTAAAGTCTGATGGAACTTTTGAAAGATATAAAGCTAGACTGGTTGCAAAAGGGTATAATCAAAAACATGGGATTGATTATGAAAAAATCTTTTCACCAATTATAAAAATGGCCACTATCAGATGTATTTTGGCCATTGCAGCCATCTCAAAATGGAAGGTACATCAACTTGATATCAATAATGCTTTCCGCCATAGTGATTTGCATGAAGAAGTATACATAAGAGTACCAGAAGGATTAGCACATAAACCCAATCAAGTATGTCTCTTTAAAGAAATTCCTATATGATCTTAAACAAGCATCCAGGCAATGGCACATCAAACTTCTTAATGAACTCAAATCTTTAGGGTATGATCAATCAAAAAATGACTATTCTCTTTTTCTCAAGAAACAAAACAACCAAATTACCATTATCGTCGTCTATGTTGATGATATTATCATAACAAGAGATGACACTATTGAAATTCATTCTTTGAAACAGCATTTAGATGAAGCATTCACCTTAAAAGATCTAGCTGATCTTCACTATTTTCTTGGAATTGAAGTCAGTCATCAAGATGATGGCATGACTCTTACTCAACATAAGTTTACGAAAGAATTACTTTTAGCCAGTGGCATTAAAGAATTCAAACAAGTAGTGACTCCTTTCTCTCAATACTAAGCTATCTGCTCATGATGGAGTCTTGATAGAAGATCCTGCCCTTTATTGGAGTTTAGTGGGAAAATTAAATTTCTTGACTAACACAAGACCTGATTTAACATACGCAGTACAAATTCTTAGCCAATTCATGCAAAATCCAAAATCTTCTCATTGGAAAGCTTTACTCCACATTTTAAACTACGTGTTTACAACTTGTGGACAAGGTATTAAGCTAAAGGGACAAGACAAACTTATATTACAAGCATACTCTGATTCAGATTGGGGTTCTTGCGTAGACACAAGAAAATCTATCACAAGTTATGTTATGATGTTGGGGAGTTCTCCCATTAGCTGGAAAAGAAAAAAGCAACAAACCGTATCTCGATCAAATTTCGAGACAGAATATAGTGCTATGGCTAGTGCAGCCTCTGAAGTCACATGGCTTCTAAGGTTACTTGAAGAGCTCAATGTTTCTATTCAAAAGCCTATAACTTTATTTTGTGAAAATCAATCGGCTATTTTCGTAGAAAAAAAATCCAGTGTTTCACGAACGAACTAAACACATTGAAATCGATTATCACTTTATTAGAGATAAAGTTTTAGAGGGATTATTACATCTTTCATATTTGCCAACAAAGAAACAGCTTGCAGATCTCTTTACAAAAATTCTTTCTTCTGAACATTTTAAGGAACTTCTTAGCAAACTAGGTTTGCAAACCCCTAGTTTGAGGGGGATGTTAAGATTTCTACATTCCATTGTGCATAAGAAGGATCTTTCATATTCAAGGTTGAAGCTACTCAACATACAACACTACAACTAAGGAGGACAACAGTGTGCATCAGCAGCCTTCAATTTGTGTCTTTTTGGTCTTGATCCGTGCATTCTCTTATCTAAGGCTAAGATTAGTTTCAATCTAGGGTGTAGATTTAATCTAATTATTGATAGGATTAGTTAGCCGCAGTAGTCAGTTGTAACTAACTTGTGAGACATTGTAACAACCTCTGTCCTTGTTGTAATAGAGTAGTATATAAAGGGTTCATACCCACCTTGTAATATCAGATTTTAATAATCAATAACACCACATTTCTTTGCATCATAGTTTAATCTGATTTTTCTGATTTTCTAACGAAAGTGCAAACTCAAAATGAGTCCGTTTACAAGATTTTGTGGACTACGATAGACTCAATTATCAAGTTTCAACATGGAGCCTTTAAGATCAAATAAAAATATATTGAACAATTAAAACCTTTAAGATATTCATAAGTTTAACAATGAATTTTATATGGATTAAATTTCATTGATTAGTAATAATTTATTTTCTGTAAATTATTTATTTTCTTATAATTCACAGGAAATAATTGTTATTAATATTTTTAAACAAAAAATCCATCACAAATATATATATATATATATATATATATATATATATATATATATATATATATATATATATATATATATATATATATATATATATATATATATATATGAAACTTATTCTACTTAATACATAAAATGAAATTTATATTTTTTATGTTTAGGGCTCAAGGTGCATACCTGTTTACCCAATCCCAAGTATAACCCTTACTTTAAGGGACACTTATTTTGCAAAATGTTATTTTATCCATTAATCTTTCTAGAATTTTTACGATTTGTTTGCTAATTACTTCCTTAGTTCATGGGTTTAGACTATGTTTTTAATAGGTACCTTAGGATTAGAGTGTTAGGTAATTGGCTATTTATTATTAATTGTTGACCGATTTAATTACCTTGTTAGTTAATCGCAAAGGAGATGTTAATTAAAAATTTTTGTTAATTGTTAGTGGCCAGTTGATTATTTGGAAAAAAAAGAAGTTGATCTAACTAAATAACCAAAAGCTAGTGAAAAAGCTACATAAACTAATTTTTTATTTTGGCTTAAAATACAGTGTTTAGATATGTTAAAATCATTTACGTAACTTAATTTTTTTTTTTTTTGAACATCTAACAAATCATAAGATAAAAGTCAATCATAAAGTCATTTGTCAAACACTTATGGTAGTTTACTTGCTTTATCATTGTATGATTAAATTTTTTCACAAATGAAAAATAAATTGAATTAAATTTTTATATTATAGAGAGGAATTTGTACAATGAATTCAATTTGGATGGTTAAAATGGATAAGAGCCACTAGGGTGTTGTGTGATAGAAATTCACCATCGTATCAAAAGATAAACATTACCTAGTCGCAATCTGATCTGTCTTAACTTGTTGTGTTGCAAAGAGTGTTGACTAGTTACACATGAGCATAAGATGGAAGTAGCACATCAGATGCGCATGTTAAGGTTAATGTATGAGCGAAAGGCTTTGGTTTGCACCTACTTTTACAAAGGTGTGTAAAAGTAGATTGGGATGATTTAGGCACGTGCAAAGGAAAACCATTGACACACACTTGTGAGAAGTGTGAAAAACATTATAATTTATGCGAAGAGAATTCGTGTTAGGCCTAATAAAATGTGGGAGGATGACATGAGTGAGTTACAACTCTCTATGAATTTGATTAGGGATAGAACTAGTTGAAGATGTTATATTCATATCCTTGACCATTAGTTATCGTTTCCATGGTTCTTGTCGTTATTTATTCATTTATTCATCTTTCTTTGGTGGATGTTTTTGATTAATCTTGAAATTTATCTTATCTTGTCTTATGTTGTTTTGCTATTGGTGATATTGTTATTGGTTTTATTTTTAAGTCTCTTTCGAGTCTTGGATCTCTAAGGTTACAATCGTTTTTGCTAAGAATATGGTTTGTTGTCAACCTATCCTTACCAGACGTTGAACATAACGTCTATCTAAGCAGAATATACTAGATATGATGATGATGACTAGCTAGGTAAGGTAAAAACCTATCTAAATTGATTTTTACCGAGCAAATTAGATTTTATTTTTGTTTCATTAATACTTGTTTTTACTGATTTTGTATTTTTTTCATCTTTTTAATCATTTATTTTCATTGATTAAAACTATTTAACTAATATTAACTGAAATTAATTAGTTTTTACAAAATGAAATTTATAAATATCTAATCAATATAATTGGTGAATAAAAAATTCTTTAATCTCAAAAGTTTTTTCTCAAAAAACACTCACTTGAAAGGTAAGGGACGGAACAAGAATTTACAAAAAAAAAAAAAGGGGCCGGAACAAGAATTTACAAAAAGATAGGAGTAGTCTCGAATTCTTGTAGCTTCGCCCATGGTTAGATCCGGCTTTCCTCATGGACCATGGTAGTTATCTGGTCATAAATTGATTCCATTTTAGTACATTTGAATTTCACACTTCATATAGTCCGCACACATTTTTTTTAATATCATTCAACTGTTTAACCAATTAAAATATCAACTTTCAACAAACAACAACAAAGCAAAAAAGTTTTTTATGTCTTACTCATTTTACATTAATTGTTATTTTGGTTCGTCCAACTCATATTACATTGTTTCTATTTGTCGACAATTACCAACACTTTCTTTAATCTCATCATACATTTTAATTAACTTTTAATTTCACCCACATATTTTATTCTCTCTTTTCTTTTATTATTAATATCCACTTTTTTGTTAAATATAAAAATTTCTCTTTCTTCTGACCGGGGCATAGACTGTAATTGCAAAGGAATAATTTTTAATCAATAACTTAATTTGTAAAACATTATAAAAAGACAAAAAGAATAATAATTATAAAATAAACAACCAAAAAAGGTAAATTAAAATCACAAAACACTCACCCTATAAATTCTACCACATAAACAGTGATTTGTTAACTTTACAAATCACCATTATTTACTAAGACTTTCTAATTGCTAGAGCCGTCTTGAAAAATTTAAAAGTCTTATGCAAAACTTTTATTTTACGCCTTATTAAAATAAATATATTTATTTTATTAATAAACTTAATATATTTTTTTATTAATTTTTTCATATACAAAAGAAAAAGAGAATCCTATACAATCAATCACCTTACCCCCACCCAAAAACTGTTAATTGCAAAGCAGAGCAAACTAAAAAGACATGCAATTATGAAAGAAAAAGAGATGATAGAAGGACATTCATGAGTGACGTAATGATGATATAGAAATGACACACGTTTTTTTAGAGGGATTCTAGAAAATAATTGCAATGAATGTAGTTGAACTGTTTCTGATGCTTGAGCCCTCTTCCATGTGGCTGCTTAAATGCTTCCCTTCTCGTTGGGTCCTTCTCCGGACGTGTACGAGGGGCGAAACTACCGGTGGACTATTAACGTTGGGTACGAGTAACTCTTAAATTAAAAATATTTTTCAGATAAATAATATAGTATACGTTTTATTACATATGAAATTTTACAATCAGATGTTTTTGATTCGATTGTGACCTTACATTTTTTTTATATATTATTAAAATCAACGGGGTCTTTATATTCCATCATTGGGCATTCTTAGAAATGTCTTAAATGTCTTTCTGAAATTCCAAAACATCGTCCTTGTAGAGTCAGTTACAATCCATAATGTGACAACTTCTCATTGGCTTCAAGGCGGTGCATTAAATACTGCAAACAACCTTTGTCTCGTTAAGGAACTAACGCGTGGTGATATCACAAAAGGAACATTTTTCTCATTGGCTTAATTGGCTTTATGAAATTTGCCCAACAAATTATTTTAACTCTAGACGTATATGTCATCAAACTCACATAAGGTATAGGTTCCCGTGTTGTTAGAGCTGTCAAAATCCCGACAGCCAGGGTCGTCCCTAAGATTTGTGTGGTCTGGGGCAAAATATTAATCATGGGCCTTGATTACTTAATATACAATTATGTACGTTAACTATTAAATGTTAAAATGTCATGGGCCTTGATTACTAAATAGACCTCTCTTGCCCCCTAGCTACTAAATGTACTATTATAGTACTCTAACAATAATGAGTGACATTAATGACAACCCAAGACAGAGTTGACCCTTCGGTTGAGCCCTTCACTGAACGTGTAGGAGGGGCAAAACTCCAAGTGGACTATTAAGGTTGGTAACAATTCACTCTAAATATACTAATGTATTTAATGCTTTGCTGACTACTATTCATACAATTTTAGCTGTTGTTGTTGCTAAACAATGGGAATTGCACCAAATGAATGTACATAATGTTTTTCTCAATGGAGACAACCAGCTCGATGTTGGTTTTTAAAGCTGCCAAACTCACTTCGCACTTATGGATTTGTCCAATCGTACTCTGGTTACTCATTATTTACCTATTAGAAAAGTATCGTTCAACTTAATATACTAGTGTATGTGGATGATTTGATCATTTTTGGGAATGATATTGTTGCCTTATCTGCTTTCAATAAGTATTTGTGTTCTTGTTCTCATATGAAAGACCTTGGTGCACTTAAATATATTTGGGTATTGTGGTTGCTAGGAATTCTGAGGGTATTATCTTTGTCAACATAAATATATCATTGATATACTTATTAGGTCAAATAACCTTGGCGCTAAACTGGATAGTTCTCCTATGGAGTAGAATCACCAGTTGGCTCATTTTACAAATCCCCTTCTTGATAATGTTGAGCGATATTGAAGGTTAATTGAACAACTTATTTATTTAGCTTTTACTCGTCTTGATTTGGCTTTGTCTATTCATAATTTATCTTAGTTCTTACATGCTCTTCGGAAAGATCATTGGGATGCAGTACTCAAAAGGTTGTCCAGGACAAGGTATTTTACTACAGTCTAATTGTGATTTGACATTGAGTGGTTGGTGTGATTTTGATTGGGCTAGTTGCCCTCTTACTAGACATTCTCAATCTTGTTGACTAGTTTTCCTGGGACATTCTTCCAACTCTTGAAAGACTAAAAAACAAGTAAGAGTTTTCAGGTCTTCAGTTGAGATTGAATATCGTTTAATGGCTGCAATTACTTGCGAACTGTAGTAGTTGAAAGACTTGTTGCTGAGTTTGGTGTTGCAATATTTTGAAGTGATGCAACTTTATTGTGATAGTCAGTCAACATTGTTCTTTATTCAAAATTCTGTTTTTCATGAATGTAACAAACACATTGAAGTTTATTATTATTATTTGTATGATGCTATTTAAGATGGTACGATTAATCCTTTTCGTATTTCCACAACTACATAATTGACAGATATCTTCGCCCAAGGCTTAAACCACAATCAATTTTTGTTTCTTCTCTGCAAGGTAACCATTTATATCTACATGGGCGTTGGGATTACTATTATTATTAATATAATATTGTAAGTTGTATGTTAGTCTTAGGTTTGGGCCCTTTTATTTGTTAGTGTGCTTTTAAGCCCAATAGCCCATCACTTGCTCAGTGTATATATTGCCTTTGCTTCCCTTTTGTAAATCGAAGGAATACATCAATATACAGAAAACTACTTTAACAAATTCACATAGTAAGGAAATAGAAGGTTAATTTTTTTTTTTTCTTCATAGTAAATTTTCCTCTAACCTTGAAGTTTATAAAATTAGAGTAAAAAATAATTACAAAATATTTGGGCAATTAGAAGTATGCGCTCGTCATGGTTAAGAGATATATCGAGGGTGTTTGATAATTAATTTTTTTTTATTGATTTTTTGGATTATTTTTGGTATTTTTATTGGTTAAATAATTAAAAAAAATATTTGCTAATTGACTTTTAACCTAACTAGCTTTAATGTTAAAATAACAACGCAATTTCTTAAAAGAGTTGGTCTTGTATTGAGACCATTTCTACTAGATTGATTTTATGGGTCCGTCTAATAGTGAGTCGGTTTCATATAAGACGAGTTGCAACAAAAAAACTACTCATTGTACGTTTTTACATTGATTTTTAGTCTATTTTTTTTTATTAAACAACAACCAAGATATTAGAGTAAAATATTAGGAGAATATTATTGTTATAAAGATAAAAAAAGGAATGATTTTTATCTTTTTGATACAATTACATATTAATATTATATTCTCTATCTTTCTTCTCCTTTTGTTGTTTTGAGGAAAATTTGTAATTAGCATAGATCGAAATTTGCCGAGGCTTAAATACCTTGAGGAAAGGGGAGCGAGCCTACAAACTATTTCATCATGAAGCCTAACATTCCACCTAGCAACTTGATGAGCAATCGTATTACCGTCTCTACTAACATGGGCCCATGGCTATACCAAAAAAAAATCGCTGTTGTTGTACTATGTTGTTTTAGCAAGGGGAAAAAAATTACCTAGAATTATCCATCTTTTTAATATTTCTCTTCAATAATCGTACCTGTTGAATAATCATAACTGATCAAACTTTAAACGGTATTTGCTTATAGTGAACCTGGTAATCAGATAACTTGTTATAACAAACTTTATTTTTTATGTATATTTTCAAAATTTTTCACTAATTCTGCATTAATTTTCGGTTTATTTTTTGATATATAGCATGTCATTCAGTAACCCGAGTTTACTCTAAGCAAATTAGCCTTAAAGTTGAATTATTCTTGGTTAATCAATAGGTGAGATTGATGTAGACCAATTATTAAAAAGTTAAATTATTCTAAATAATTTTTCCTTATTTTTATTAATTATATGATATATAATTTAATTTTTATCTTCCATTTAAATATTTACCCTGACATATTTTAGCAATGAAGAATTAGGTAAGAATACAATAATTATTCAAAAAAAAGGTAAGAATACAATAAGCGGCGGCGCATTTGTAAAAACTTCAAGGGAACCTCAAAGTCCACAACACCACCATTGACGACGGTAAGTTTTCTTAATCCTCCTCTCTTGTTTTTTCTTGTGCTCGTTTGTTAGGGATCTGGTTCCTTAGACTGCATCTTTTCTTCTTCTCAATGCCAATTTTGGAGGCTTGATATGGTTCTGATGTTAGGAATCGGAATGTTGCCGCCGGCGATCTGGTTCTCGTTTCCGTACCGTTCTGGTACGAACGTTCCTTTACGCCGTTCGGTGCAACGTTTTCCGTTCAGGTAACTAGTTTTTGATGCTTTTAGTGGATTGGAGCTATAGTGAAATCTGTCGTTTTCGTCGCAATTCTGGTAAATGTCTTGGAGATGCGGTAAAGATGGTGGGATATAGTAGTAATTTCTCTAAATATAGGTTGACACCTTGAGATATCCATTGAATCGGCCTGAAACCAAGTTTTTACTTCTTTATGATGTGAGTAGTATCGGTGTGATAGATTTGAAAATCTTCAAGAATCAGCCAATACGATACGATACAACCTTTTTTTTTTGGCTCTAAATTGGAGCTTACGAGTTGAGTGGAAAATGATTTTCAAAAAGAAATGTAATATCGTTGTCTATTTGTCAAGTTTATTTTGTGTGTTCTACCTTGAAAAGCTTTACCTTGCAGATAATTAAACAAAAATGACACCAATCATATTTTTTTATAAATGTCAGTTTTACATCTTGAAGTCTCCAATGCAACTGATTTTCTCATTTTTTGTTGATTTAGGAGAATTCCGTAATTGTTTTAAGTTTTGTGAACTTGAAAAGCCTTCTGTTTTTTGAATTATATGATGCTTTATAAGACCCATTGAGCACTAAATTGGCGTGCCTTCATCATCTTAATTCTTGGTTAGTTTTAAGCCTGTAAGGTTATCATTTAGCAAGAAAAGTAAAGGAGGAAATGGAGAAGCATGGATGTTTCCCTTATGTTACTCTTATTGTTGAGTTCTATTGTCGTGAGAGATTTTCAAATGCTGAAGAACTTTCAAATGATAAGCTTTTGAATATAGTGCGTTAAGGGTTGTTATGCTTACCTTTGGGAAATCTAGATAGATATATGTATCCTATGAATTCAAAGGGTGAAATGAAACAAAAATGGTGGCACTCTTTATGCTAGCCCCTATAGTGCATTTTTTTTTCCATTCTAGGTAACTTCAAAGGGTCTCAAATTAACTTTGGCTCATCTAGAAACGGACAAAGCAGAATGTTTCTGGTGGTGTCCTGACTCTTGACAAATCATACCATTGATCTCTTCTGCCTTACTCATTCGAATTTCAAACAAAGAGTACCCCTTTTGTGTTACTTAAGGATATAGAGGAGGACTCTCGCAGAAATAATTTGTATACTTGAATGCCATTGTTAAATGTGTATTTTGTGAAGTAGAAGCTAAGAGGCTTAAGTACTTGCTACATGACATGTTTATAGAAAAACAATTTGTAAATTGTTGACCTCTGCACATATTTATATTGCCTTCTGCTAGTAGACCAACTACGTAAGAAAGACACACTAGAGCATACTAGTTCTTTCTTCTCACCAATGATCTTAAAGAGAGTGGTTCTAAGGGATAACTTATTCAAGTTTTGATGAATAATTTGAGCCTAAAGATGTGGAAAAACTCAGCGAAATAATTAAGTTCAATGTTTGAGGCAAAAGCATCATTCATTTACTTTGATTTCTAGTGGTAGTTGCAATCATCACAGGCAAAATGCAATAACAGCATTCTTTGAGTTTCTTCCTGCTGTATGAATTTTGGTGTCTGATGATAGTTGAAATTTTAAGAAACGCAAAACATGATAGTGGCATTCTTTTAGTTTCTTTCTGCTCTATGTTAATTGTGACTTGAGTTTAGCAACCCAGATTCCAGATGCCAAAGTGTGCTGCACAGCAGAGGATTTAAGGTAGAATTTGGAAGAGATTTGTTGTGCCAAGTATAGAAATTAACGCTTTTTATTTAGCCTGACAAGTGACAAGTCTTTTGAAAGGGTTTTAAAATTATTTCTGTTGTTTTAAGTTTTCATTGTTGGTGCTGTTAACTAACTAAATTGACATCATAAATCTTATTTGTCAATTTGTCACAATGTAGATGCCTTTTTAAGAAATTCATAAAAATTTTACTTTGTTGATGGTGGAAGAGGGTTTTGTCACAGTGGCAATAACGTGGGGTATTTTGAGGTTTTCATGCTGCCTGCGGGGATGACTATTGGTTTAAATTTCTCTTTAATATGCTTTTCCAACAGGCATGTTGAGTTCGCTCCATTCTGCTCGTTATCCGTAAGAGGATCAGTCCAAAATAGTTGAGTAATTGGTCAAATCTACAATTTCAAGTTGTGTCTATCATTTTAGGAGAGTCAATTCTACCATGAATCCAATATCTGATTGAATGATTGACTACTGTGCATCTGCTGTTTGAAACAGATTTAACTAAGCAAGACTTCTGATACAATTCGGATATCCATCAATGTGGAATATGCCTATTCCTGGGAATGATCAGGTAGATCTCGTGTCATCGGATGATGATGCTACAGATATGGAAGCAGATGGAGGTCCCTTTGGTCAGAATCAAACCTCCAATGCTCTTAATAGTCAGCTTGCTGATGGAAATCCTTCTGAAGGTACTTGATATGCTTTTAACCTCTATTTATAGACAAATGCTTCTTGGTTGACCTACAGATCGATCCGCTGGCTCACACCATGTGCCATTATTAAACTTTTTATATTCATATCTAGTGACCCAAGCATGTTCCTTAATATTTGTTCTTTAGTGGCTCACATGTTTGCCTCTTCCTTCTCTGGCACTCCCGCTTCGTATTAATGTATGATCTATTATCCGACTTTGGCCTTGCAAGTATACATGATGCAGCGGCTGATGCGTAAATGTGCTTAACATGGTGCAGATGTCATTATCAGAAGGGCAAAAATATACCAGGATTACATGAAGAAGGTCTCGATTCCATGCCAACGTGGTTCGGTCATTCCATGTAATTCATGGATGGGTTTAGCCAAGTCAATCAAGGAGCTATATGGGCAACCATTGCACTACCTTACAAATATTCTCCTAAAACAGTGGGATCAAGCAAGATTTGAAACCGGGGAAGAGTTCC